>NW_026940619.1:0-12442 GCF_032062105.1 Saccostrea cuccullata | reverse complement strand
TCTGTAAATAATTTGTTATAACATGTAGAAAAAAATTGGTGCAAAATTACAAGATCTTTCATCCAATTTTACAAAAAGGGACTGACACCTAAAATAAGGGATTTAGAGGGGCCGATATTATTTTCTTTATATCCAAAAACTAATTAGAATATGAATAATTAAAGAAGCGAAGTTGTTCAAAATATAAATCAGTCTTTTGCGTTCGTCAAAATTTGTCCGATGACGTCACTTCCGGCAAAACCGGAATTAGTAAAAAATATATTTTCCCTTTTGACACGTTTTGGGTAATATACGAGGGATGTTCGGAAATTATTTAGACAATTATATTTATTCCAAAAAGGAGGGAAAATTTCATGAAAATTCATCCACATCTTATAAAGGACGACTAAAACACTTAAAAAATTTCTAATTCCTGTGAAATTTAGAAAATTTCGGTGAAGTAATAAATATGCATATGTCTATCGACCCGGACCCTGCTACGCATTTAAGTTACATGAGTCGTAGATGGTTTTGCACGTGAACCGATCGGGAAGCGTTTAATATTAACCCTTCTTTGTTATTACACATATAACAAACAAAAATCAAGCAGTTTTTTTCTTAAATATTCCTTAAAAATGTATGTTGTTACTACCCCAGTGAAAAATTTTCATTTGTCGGAAAGGATACTTAGAATATGCAGTGCCAATTTCTGCAAGCAGGTTTAATGCCGTAACAATTTCAATACCGCATGTAATAACTCATTAATATTCCAGAGCTTTTAATTTTACCATGGATAAATTAACTGTAAAAAAATGTTTACCAGTAAAAAAACAACCCCTGACAATTATTTTCTTCCTTGTTGTTATTGTTTTAGCAGGTCGTTCAGTTTTAAAAAGAGTTCTGTATTTCAGGTGAAAATTTTTTAGGTATGCTGGCTGCTCCGCCCTTGACGTCAAAATCCATTTTGTCGTTGTTAGAATTTCTTACCCGCTTATTTTTGTTATTATCTCCGTATTTCTGACCAAAATTCTACCAAAGTTGCACAACATGACTTTGAAATAAATCTGAATAATTATAATGTTAAACGAATTATTTTCGTTATTATGGATCCAGGAGAGTTAAAATTTTGGGTTACATATTTTTAAGTCCGATTCCCCCGTCCAAATACATTAACACATTTATAGCATTGTAGAGAAAAATTTGAATATTTGTAAAATATTTCTTTTTCTTATTTATTTTTTTTGGGTAGTCAAACTTTTATGCAAATTTTCACCGAAAGACGTTCACTAGAAAACAAAATATACACAATGCTCAAAATTTTCGAACAACCCTCGATTTCACCGCAAGGATAACACTTAAGTTCTTATCCATCGAAGTCACTTTCGGTCCCAAGTACCCAAAAAAGGCTTACTTTTGCAATAATCAGCACACGTTTAGGAGACTTAAATCATTGGACAGGTCATTACCAATTTTTTTATTAAAAGTTACTTCCGTTCAAACAGGACAGAAGACTTACTTTTGTTTTGCAACGAGCTTTGCTCAGTCATTATTAAGGTCTTCCGTTGAAACGGAAGACCTTCTTTTTATTCGGTTTTTTTTTTTCAACTTTTTAGGGCTTCTGTCTTTAGCGGAAGACCCTTCTATTATTCATTGTTTCTTTTTCACTTTCATTAGGCTTCCGTCTTCAGGGAAAACCCTTTGTTATTGTAAAGTTTCTTTTTTTTTTTTCTTATTTTTTTCCTTCAACGATATCTCAGTAATGGTTCAATGGATCTTAAAAAATTTTGGAAAAATGGGAACATTTTTTGGCTCAAACCTATATTTTCTTTTTTAAAAGGGTTTTCGTCTTCACGGAAGACCTTATAGCAATGCTTTTGTTTTTTATTATCTTTAAAGGTTTCCGTCTTCACGGAAGACCTTATAGGTTTTACTGTTTCTTATTTTTATTATTATTTTTCTGACCATCAAATTTTTGTGACGCATTTCTGAAGATCGGATTTTTTCATGAAATTTACAGAAACAATGTGTTGTTATCTGAAGTTATTTTATCTAGAATTTTTTAAGATTCCTTTCCGGTGCCAAGTTACGGGACATTTCCTTTTTTAAAATGACTTTTTGTCCACGGATTTTCTCAAGAACTGTAAAAGATATCAAAATAAAATCTCAGGGATGATAAAATCGTGTAGTTACTATCCAGGACGCAATTTTTCGTTCGTCGTCAATACTTCCTGTTGTTACAAGATGCGAATTTAAAAAGTCGATTTTTCTAACTTTTTTGTTTTTCAAATTTTTGAAGATTTTAAGCTTGAGTAATAGAACCTTTCCAATGATGTTACTTTATAATCTGTTTGAATATTGACAAACCCAAAAAGTCAATAAACATTCAAAAATCTGAAGCAAGTCCAAAATGGCGGCGTTGAGACTCCGCCATATCGCGATTAGGGGTTTATGGAGGCATCCCTTTGATTAAACTATTCTGACATATGGATACATGAAATGTAATAAACTACGTCGACTCTCACGTATTAGTGAAATGGTTGGAGGATTTACCTCCCGTTACTTGTTTATATTATAATAGATAATCAATGTAAATATTGTTATTAATTGGTCAATTGACAAAAGAATTATACAAGTATTATTGAAAAATATGTTCTGTTAGAAAATAATAATAGTGTTGCCAAAAGAAAGGCAGTTTGTTGTATTTTATCAATATGATATCTGATAACTTATGATCATTGATTAAGTTAGGTAAAAGGGGGGATAAGCCAACTGGCCTTTGTCTTCACTTTGGTACAGAAACCAATTGGTTTACCGATCAAATCGGATTGTGCAAAGTTGCCGTAGTCAGTTACTAGTTAAAATGTAGCTTTGTGACGTTAGCTATAGGTTGGTTATTAGGACAGAGAAGCTCTTACAAATTAAATCATACTGAATATTGTAGCCACTTGGCTAGAATATATGGGCAATTTGGGTAAGCAGAAGACAACGGTTTTAAAAGGCTAAATCAAGAGGCACCAGGCAGGAGATTTGACTTATATTGTCAGTTGTATAGTGAGGAATTTATATTTGGCCCCAGGCAGGTGCCTTTTATGAAGATATATAATTATACAAAGCACTTAGGTCATTTGTTTTAAAACAACAGGGTCATATTATTATCTGTATATATTGCATTCAATCATATCCCCAGTAAAACTCCTAATCCGAGCAGGACCTACTGACCGCTCAGGTCCGACACGTTACAGAGTAGTTGCAATTGAGTGTCAATCTTAAAATTAATTTCCGTTTCACTGCTTTAGTGTAACTGGGTAGATCGATATGTAATGTGTATTATACTAATATAATGTGTTGCATATACTTTCTTAACGTCGAAATAAAATAAAGGCGCTAAGAATGTTTTATTTTTAAAATTTAATTGAAGCTATCATACCTATTTAATAGATCAGTCCAAAAAAAGGCGCGAATATTTACTCGTGGCGTTTGGGCGAAATTATGAATGTTTTTAATAATTTTTAGACAGGTGAACGTTGCAAAAGTACCGGTATACACAAGTATATTTAGAAGACCCCAAAACTTAATGGTTAGCACGTTGAAATATATAAAAGTATAAAAAAAAAAAAACGCATTCACGTTGGCGAATGGGTTTAACTCCCGTACCAAAATTTTGAATCCTTTTCAGCTCGATTTTACGTGGGTTTCTTTTCCTAAACGGACGGAAACCTCTCGTTCCTCGCAACGAGATCGTATCTAGTTATTATTATTATTATTATTATTTTGACCATCTAATTTTGTGCACGCGATTTCTCAAAAACTCCGGGGGGATTTTTACGAAATTCTAGAAAAAAATGTGTTGTAATCTAAGTTATTTTATCCGAGAGATTTTTTGGAAATTCGCTTCCGGTGCCAATTAAGACCTTTTCCTAATTTAAAAAACATTTTTCCGGTTAATCTCAAGAACGGTAAAAGATATTAATGTGAAACTTTCAGGGAAAAGATCGTAATATTTTTTTCCAGGACGGACCTTTCGTTCGTCGTCATATTCCTGTTGTTTCCAGATGAAAAATAAAAAATGAATTTTTTAATTTTTTTTTTTCAATTTTTTAATTTTTTAATATTTTTAATAGAAATTTTTAATTTGGTTAATATATAATTTGCTTATAAATTGATAAATCCAAACTCTAAATTAACATTTGAAAATTAAAGTATCCAAAATGGCGTCTGTCTTTGTCAACTCCGACATTTAGGGGTGGGGGGTTTTGGAGTCAGCTGAGCGTTTGGTTGAACAAAACTAACATAAGGATAAATGAAATGAAAAGGTACTTTATTTTTTCGTCAGAGTTACATTGCAATTCTGTTTTAATTAAAGTTTTAATTCGAGGTTTTAAAATTTGGGTTTTTTCTGGTTTCAAATTAGAAAAAATGAACTACATGTACAAATGAAAAACTATATCTACAACCTTTTGTTTTGCATCATGGAACAACAGAAATTGAATCACGATTAATATACATGTAAGCATAAGTTTATCAAGAAACAATATATTCAGTGAGTATAAAACGCGGCCACTGTTTTCCCATGCAAACTAATAAAAAGAATAAAATAAGTAAACCATTTTTTAAAAATGTTTAATGAAGTTTATGTAGACCTTTGTTTTCTAAAGATCTAATTCAAATTATTGAACATAAATGGTATCTTAATACTTGATCGTCTTTGGTTGAGGGGAGTTTTTCAGTTTCAGTTTTTTAAAGAATGTGTAACTAATTGGGAAATTGAAAAAGTTAAAAAATCATAGCCATATTCCACTGCTTTCGTATTACTTGCGTTAAAAATATGTTTTATGTCTCGTACATTGAACATATTAAAATTTCTTTTAAAACTCACAATTTAAGCCATAAGAACGTCCTTAATTTATTGAAGGTATCACACCTTTTTAATAGAACTTTTCAAAGAAAAGGCGCGAAATTAGAATAGTGACCAACCTTTCACAATTTCAAGACAGATATATTGTTGTAAAAATATTTACAAATAAATTTAGAAGAGTGGTCCCAAAAAGTAAAAGGGAAGCGCGTTGGAAATATTAGGGAACCCTGGTTCAATCACCCATCTGTACGAATTTTTAAAATAGTTTTTCAGCTCGATTTTAGATGGGTTTTTTTTTCAAATGGACAAGACCTCTCGTTGCTTGCAACAATCTTTTTTTAGTTTTTTTTAAATTTTTCCCTTCCCGGGCTTGAAAATACGTTATTGCTAAAAATTTTTTTCCGGCCTACTAGAAAGCACTACACAAAAAAGAATTTGAAATTTACAAAAATGATTGAATGTGAACCATTCATTTGTAGCACTTTTTAAATAATAAAATTCGTTTAAATTTTTTAAATTTTAAAATTAAATTTTTCCCAAAAAAAAATCATGCAATTTTGTTTTTTTTCTATGTCATCAAAGATCTTGGCAAATTTCCAAAAAAAGTATTTCTTTTGTTTGTGAGTACAATAATAAGCAATATATAAGCTCGGGGTGTTAGGACACTTGCGTGCAAATGTACTGTTAGAATTTTTTAAAAAAAAAAACATATCTTTTATTTATTGACCGATATCAATTTTTTTTCACCATCAAATAGATTTTTTTTAAAACCTTTCCAACGGATATTACATTTTATTTGCGTGTAATAATAAAGAAATACGAGCTCAGGTAAGTTAGCCTTTCGTTTTGACAGGATATGTCAAATTCATTATCAAGGACCCTTGCGGTTGGCGGTACCCTTTAGATCTCTTTGATCTTTGGTGGATATCCTTTGATATCTGTAAAACGTCTTAACTCTTTTATTTCTTTACCGATTTTAAAACTTTTTAAATCATCAAATAGATCTTTTTGAGAGCTTTCCAACGGTATATTTCTTTGGAATGTAAATGCACTAATAAAGAAACTATTAACTCAGGTATATTCGCATTTTGTTTTGACGGAACATGTCAAACTCATTATCAACGACGCTTGCGGTTACTACCTGGCTGTACTCTTCGATCTGAAAAAAATATTACACAGTGTAATTGGAAATTCTCAAAGGTCAAATAAAGTGATATTTAGACATTTTCAATTTTTCAAAAAAAAAAAAAACCATTTAATTGCTTCCAAACGTAAAACAAGGACTATTTATGTATTTTGAAAGTTTGAAAACATAGATCATTTGTTTTGAATCTTACAAAGGTCAAGTAGTGTGAAATTTAATTGATTTAATTTTTTTAAATTAAATGATTCCTTATTGTTAAATATAGACTTCATCTGTATTTTAAAAGATCAGAAGAGCATATATATATATATGTGTTTTGAAATCTCTCAAAGGTCAAATAGAGAAAATTTAATCGATTCTGATTTTTCAAAAAATTTAAATTGCTTCCATATTTCAAAAGAATGACCGATCTGCTATTTGGAATGCTCGCGGACATCAAATGCTGTGTTTTGAAGTTATTTAAATGTCATATAAAGCAAGATTTAAACGATTTAATTTTTTCAAAAAATTTAAATTGCTTCCAAAGATAAAATCAAGTGTCATATCTGTATTTTGACATATGGAGAACATCATACAATGTGTTTTGAAATATCTCAAATATCAAATAGAAATTTTAATTTCTGCCAAATGTAAATGGAGGTGGAGAATATCATACAATGTGTTTTGAAAACTTTCAAGGGTCAAATAGAGGAAAATTTAAACAATTTAAATTTTTCAAAAAATTAAAATGGCTTCCAAATGTAGAATCGAGTACCATATCTGTATTTTGACATATGGAGAACATCATAGAATGTGTTTTGAAATATCTCAAAGGTCAAATAGAGGGAGATTTCAACGATTTAAATTTTTCCAAAAATTTAAATTTCTCGCAAATGTAATAAACAACTTTCAGTGAAGAAAAATAATGTCAGCTCACTCTTTGATCTAAAAAATAAAACATGTCCTTTAATCCACAGACAGAGTTCTATCATTTCAATTATACCTTTTTTACCTTAAAATTCAAGAACATTGCAATTTCAAAAAGCCAGTTCTCCAAGACCTGGACTTTTAGGAGAAAAATTTTAATTGGAAATGAACGCTATTTTATTTTTTTTTTTTTGCTTCCATTGGAAAATCAAGTGCTACTCCATCAATTGGTATATCTACGGGGCAATTTTATGCATAAAGTGAATCGAGCTCTTTATCAAAAGTGTATCAAAATACTAGATTTTGTATATGAAATACTTGCACGTGTTTATGAAGATAACGAACAGTATTTAAGCTCAAAGCCCATTAATTTTAATCAATACACATTTGGAGCAGAGCAAACCCAGCCTCTAACATATTAGAAGCGGATCAGCTGGTGCCACGCAGAAATAAAAATCCCCTGCCAACAGCCACTGTCCTGTGCTACTTGTCATGATTAGGAAATAACTGGAAAAATTGTAGAAAATTCAATATTTTAGAAAATGACTTGACGATTAATATATAAAGTCAATCAGAAATTGACGTAATGAATATTTTGTCAAGGTTAAATTAATTTTCCCTTCATCTTTGTTGTTGATATCGAATGAATGCGTTGATAATTATTCCAATTACATGTATATTTTAAGTCTTTTAAAGATATTGAAGCATCCTTACACCTCTTTTTCCTATTAAATCTATGTTTTTTATTCCCTTTATTTAGGTGCTAACTTGTGCGATCTAACGAAGGGTACGTTGTTTTTTTGTTTTGTTTTGTTTGGTTTTTTTTTTTTGGTTGTTTTTTGTTTGCTTGTTTGTTTTTTTTTCTTTTTTTTCTAGTTTCTTAGTTTTTTAGCTCTACTGGTCAAACAGAAGCGCTTATGCGATATAAGGTGCCTGTCGTCCGTCCGTGTGTCTGTAACAATTTTTCAAAACGCTACTCCTACAGTTTTGATCCGATTTCAAATACTTGGCACACTAGTAGATACACTACGATCCATAAAGAATACATGGTTTTTGATTTCCATGAACGGTGTTGCCATGGTAACTAAAGTAAAATTTCTGTGAATTCCTTTAAAATGCCACTCCTACAGTTTTGGTCTAATTTCAATAAAGCTTGGCGCACAAGTAGACACAAATCATAAAGCAGTGCATCGGTTCTTTTATTTTGATGAACGGTGTTGCCATGGTTACAAAAATAGAAATTTCTTTGAATTTCCCTTTTCACTACTCTTCCTACAATTTATCTGATTTCAGTATTACTTGGCACACAAGTAGACTACATTAAGATACATAAAAAAGTGCATCGGTTTCTGATTTCGATTAATGGTGTTGCCATGGTTACTAAAATTAGAATTTTCTGTGAAATTTCTTTAAACACTACTCCTCCTACACTTGTGTTCTGATTTCAATTTAACTTGGTACACAATTAGACTACACTTAGATACATGGAATAGTGCATCAGTTTTTGATTTCGATGAAGAGTGTTGACTTTGTTACTAAAAATAGAATTGACTGTGATATAAACCAGTAGAGCTACAGTTTCGACAGAGACTTCTGGTTTGTTAGTTTGTTTGTTTGGTTTTTTTTTTTGCTGTTGGTTTTCAAAACATGTTTTTATTACTCTGTTTTTTTTAATAAGAGTATCATTCTTCTAGTACACATTCACATTAAACATCGTTTACTTTTGTTATTATAATAATTATAAGTTTTTTTTATTTCTTAGATCCATGTCAGAATTCATCGTCGATGTATGAGGGATATTTGCGCTCTAAAAATTGTCCCTTTAATAAAACTCTTGGTTTGTGTGATAGATACTTAGATACCCAATGGTACAAAACAGAGGGAAATATGCTTAATTATTGCCCATCACTACATTCATGTGGAGCTGAGTATCCACTGTGGTTGAATGGTTTGTATCATTTAGCTTTATTTCTCTAATTTTTAGCTCTTCTGAGCTAAAGGCTTTACTTAAAGAGCTAATGCTATGGCTATTTGTGCGTTGTGTGTAAACTTTTTAGAATATGGACCATAACTCAAGATACCTTGGCCAATCATTATCAAATTTTTCACAGGGTATCCTTGGTCAAAGGGATCCCGTTTATACGAAAACGGGGTTGTGACCCTTAAACAAGTGGAAATAATAAGGAAAACAGAAAAAAAGTGGTTGCTAAAAATCTTCTGGTAAACTTCTTGGCAGATTATCACCAAACATACCCAAAAGTATGAGAACATGTTGTAGATTAACATTGCACGATAAAGGGCGTTGTTTAAGGTCACTTCAAAGTTGACCAATAATTTTGATATTTTGCTTACTATAAAGACTAGGATCATCAAATCTTGTCAGGTGATAGATCTAAGGACCTCATATCATGTATACTCAGCTAACTTTTCAATTACTGGCCATTCTTTTTCAAAATGATTTAGAGGCATCTTTTGAACAATTTAGGTCCATGATCATCGAACTTCGTCACCTAAAAAGTAGGTCACCTTGACCTACTTTTTGAATTTTATGGCTACCTGTAATCTTTTTTTGCAAGACAATTAAGGCCGTTTATTCGAATTCTGATATGTTTAACATTATTGATTGATTGATTGATTGTATATTGTTTAAAGTCCCTCTCGAGAATCTTTCACTCATATGGAGACGTCACCGTATGCCGGTGAAGGGCTTCAAATTTTGACCTTTACTCGGCACTCAGGGCCATTGAGCAGTGAGGGATCTTTATCGTGCCAACGCCTGCCGCTGACACGGGGCCTCGGTTTTAAGGTCTCATCCGAAGGACCCCCGACTTTCACTTCAAAGTGCCGAGCGCATGGCGAAGGAACAGTTGCTACCCACTTTAACGACTAGGTCAGTCGCGGCCAGATACGAACTCACGACCTCCCGATCACGGAGCGAGCGCTCTACCGACTGAGCTACCGTGAACGGTGTTTAACATTATTAAATCTTGCAAGATGATGCATCTTGAGGCCATGATGCATTTTGGGTCTTCAGAGTAAGTCGACTGAAAAGTACTTTTTACAAACCAATGCTTTAATTAAAAATTTCAAGTAAATATTGGCTTAGAATCATCAAACTTTGTAAGTTGATGCACTTACGTGTACAAATGAAAAATATGTCATCGCGCCCCACTTTTAAAAACTTATAGCTTATATTGTATGGCCTTAATTACATACATAAGGAACCTGTACTAATTGGTTTAGAATCATCAAACTTTGTCAGTTTACGCATCTTCGTCTTCAAAGTATGTCATCTGAAAAGTAGGTCTCTGTGACCTCTTTTGAAATTTTGTGGTTATAATTTAAAAAAAATTAGGTATTCTTATTAGGCTCGTCAAACTTAGTTGATGGATCTTCGGTCCTCATAAAAAGACAAGTAATAAGTAGGTCTTTATGTCCCACTGTCAGGTACTGATTGGCTTATAATCATCTTTGCTTCTCAGAATGTTTCATCTAAAATATAAGTTACCATGACCTACCTGAAGAATTCCAAAGCTTTATTTATTTAAATATTTAGGACACTTAGAGGCTTCAAATGGGAGAGATAAGTTGTACAATTTATCAGTAAGAGCGATTCTAGTCTTCTGGGCTTCTTATTGTATAGATATTGCTCTATACAAACAACAATATATTCATAAATAACTAGTGCATTGTGCTTATCAATTTTTTCTGTCTTTTGACCCTTATTGTTTTGCCCTTTGTCACTTACTTAAATTGCCCGTGTTATATAGATGCAAAAAATATTCTATTTGTAAGGTTTAAACATTCAATTTCTATTTGCATATTTCTTTGTTCAAAACTACATGTTTGCCCTCTGCCATAAAGTTTTAAGGGTTCTAAATAATTATTGCCAGTTGAACTATTTGAAAATCATTTAAATCACGGTTCATTTTTAAATACGTTTTTCATTGCAGTCAATGGAAATCGTTTTAAACTCTGTATATATACTGTATTCAAAGCAAAGCAAAAAAAAGATATATCCTTCATTCAAGGGTCAAGTTAAAGTTAAACCATTTTTTATTTTTCTCCTAAAAAAATATTAACTGTTATGAAGATGGATATCAAACGTACTGTATTCATTTGACACAGAATAAACAGTCGAATATAACATTTTTTAGCTATAACTCAGGCAGAAAAATCTTTTTAAAGAAAGGGGGTTCATAAAAAAAAATCGACCTGTACAATCCGGTCCAAAGAAATTCCATTTGGGGAAGGGGAGGGAGCGTGCAGGCTTCCAATTATATTTACATAAATTGGTAGGGACTGGCAATACGATTAACGACGGTGCCTGTATGTTTAACCCATGTGAAAATATACTTTTGAAATATTTTTGTAAATTGTGTTTTAAAAATTTTATATTAAGCAGTATTTGTAAAAAAAAATTACGTTTTTTAAAGTAAATTGTAATTATACTTTGACAGCAGCCGAGAAGTTTTAAAGCGCCATCTTAAATTAGTCTGGCCCTAAATGATTTCTAAAACTTTTTGTAATTTTATTTGGGTGGGGGGACTGGGAGAAAATGAGCCATTGGTACACAATTTAAGTGTAAAAAGCTAGATACAAGCAATTACAAAACAACTTAACTAAAGAAGCAGCATGAATATCATGTTTCACATAAACTAGTATGATTATTACAAGAGAAGGAAATATAAAGCACGTACAAATTAAACATTGTACATGTACTTTAATAAGCACTAATCATGCTGATGCAACAAAAAATGATAAAAGTAATTCAATAAAATTACATATATGACTATTACAATTAAGGACAGTAATAAAACACATTACAGTGCAAAACATTCTCTAGCATTGACAGAAAAGAAAAAAAATGAACAACAAGGAAAGCAACATAGCAAGTAAACATATGCTTTTCACACATATGGACATTCACAGAACAAAAACCCCCGTATACAACGGGTAACGCGGGGGAGTCGCTAAAAAATAAGGGGGGGTCGTTTTCAACTGTGGGGGGGCGATTTTCACCGCTTCGGAGTCAGAAGAGATGTGGGTCACGTCTTTTTTCGGTATATGTAAGATTTATTTACAAAAAACTACTAGCCCACGCAAGGTACAATAGTTAAGCTTTCTGTTGGTATTTGTTGGCTAGCATGTACGTCTAGTTTTCTCAAACACTTCGAAACATTGACAGATTTCATATTTACGTTGATCGAGTGGATAAAACATGCATAGTTTGAAACACGACTTGTGTAGGGATTATGACCGTTAAAAAAGCGAAGCATATGTAAAACAGTAGTTAAGTCCTTATACCTAAAAACTTAGTATTTGAAATTAAAGAAAAACAGGAAAATATTTTATTTGGTTTTTTTCCGTCTGTCTGTAAAAATGTCCGGTCCATATTTTTTTATGAAGGAATAGAACAACTATCCCACGAAAAGATTGTACATGAACTAAGGGTGGTCATGACCTTGAAGAAAAGGTCATTTGAGGAAGTTCAAGGTCACTGGAAGAAAAAATTCATAATTCGTGTCCATCCATATCTTTCTTACAAAAAATTGATA
>NW_026940618.1:0-12343 GCF_032062105.1 Saccostrea cuccullata | reverse complement strand
CACCTTCAGTGCATGCCTCTATGGCACCAGATCTCACTCCTGGTTTATTCTATTCCTATCGCATTGTTCTGTAATATTCAGTATTACTTAAAAAATGATTGTTGTCTTGACATTTGATTAGGAAAGCTAACCTGGATGCCAGGTTCACTTTCTGCTGAAAATGACCCCGTTAATTTAAATAATAAAATGCTTTCTTGTAAGTACGGGAATTAATGTCGCAGCTTAGTGTTGTTCATGTACTGATTAATGGCAATGGGGCTTCATAAGAAATAAATGAAAATGGAAAAATATCCAGTGGATGTAAATATATAGACGTCGCGCACGATGTTGGTGTTAAAATGTTTTCTCGCAGTGCGCGCTGACAATTAGACTACTTTTCAATAAAAAATAATAAAGATATATGCTATATTATATATCAATCTGTTGATAGGATCGTGGACTTCAATAAAATATACAATAAATTGCAATTTAAAAAGTTAAATTTAAGAAATCAATGAAAAACCCCCCAAAATTTGCCCAAAATGCCATGTAGATAGGTAACAGATGCAAAATACATATTTCAAATAAATTACAATATCTCAGCGAAATTTCATTTTTGGGGGAAAATATTTGGCGGACTAATTATTGTGATGATGTAAAATGTATACGTCATAACATTGTTGACGTAATTAATGCCATTAATCAACGCCGGATCAAAGAATTCTCAGTATGAACATGTAGATAAGGGACAAAAATCGAAAATGGCCACCTCAGAATCAGGTAAATTACCACAGTATATAATATAATTTATGAAAATTTATGTACTCACAGTTATCTAATGATTTGTTTTTGATTTGTAAACAGAGAAAATGGATACTGTGTAAAATTTCAAAGTAAATTATTGAGAATAGTATATTTTCTTTGAATTTAAGTTCAAAAACGATAGAAGACAGAAGGCGTCACAAAACAAGTATATTTCTTAATTTCAATATTTTTGGCAAATCGAATATAAAATATCATGTTGTGTATAGCAACTTATTGGTGTTTTACTGATAACATCTTGATGGAAATGATAAATAATATTAAAAATATAAATATCTTCCGTTTGATTTTTCATTTTAAAGCATTTATTCATAAAAATTATTACGCAGGAGATTGTTTAACTATTAACATTTTTAAAAGACACGTGTCACAAAGGAGAAATTTTAACATCCGAACGTCATGCGTAGCATGGTGATCACAAATGGTATGCTCATTATACGAAAATCTTAGCCTTTTTTTCATAATATTAAATTAGTTTCAGAATGTGCATTTATAAAGGTCTTATATTCTATAAAAAGAGGCATATATATTCGCTAATGTTCATATCAGAGACATTTTAAAAAGTCAACACGAATGTCACGCTTTCATTAAAACACATAAATTAAAGAAGAATTTGAAATAATACTGAATTTAGACATTCCTCTATAAAACTAGCAAAGAAGTTTCCAAAAAAAAAAAAATTCATATTTGAAATGTGCATTTCTCCACGAACATTTTGATACCAAATGTGCAAGTATTACGAATCAAAATAATTGATTTTTACAAATAAAATAAAGTCAACATAAATGTCACACTTGCATATAAAATGACGCAATGACGCATTTAACGTCATACGGTCGTGTACGTTTTTCGTTAGAAAAAAAGAACTTATAGTGAATATATAGTGAACTTATAGAAATACTAAATACATCATTTTATAAAAAAGGATTTTTTAAAAAAAATTACATATACATAATGCATTTTATAGTAAAATAAAATTCTTCATAACTTTTCATAACTTTTCAATGCCTAAAATGCAATCAATTCGAATCTAAATAGTTGATTTTTACAAATAAAATATTAATAATTATAAATATTATATTTTTATGTCACGGGTGATGCAAAATGGCATAAATGATGTTTTAAACATTAACGTGGCTTGGCAGTGAACATTTATTTGAATTGATAATCAAACAGGGTCTTTGACTGCTGCAATACGAATAAAAATAAACAAAGAAATAAGGAAACAGAAAAAGGTTGAGCAGACTCGTGAATGGAGGAGGAGAGTAAGGGAAATACAAAAGAGTTCTACCACAAAAGGTAAAACGGATTCCCTGAAAGTAAATCAGCAGTAATATTTTTACGCGGAGTATACATGTACTTTTAACTAAAAACAAAATATCATCGTATTTAAGACAATTGACTTTTTTAATTGTAAACTAAATCATAAATTGAAAATTTACAATTGAATTTCAGAGCAGACAGTAAAGGCTGCGACGCTCAGAAAACGCAAACAGCGCGAAAAAGAACGCATTAAAAGGGAAAAAATTGAGAATAGCAAGAGAAAAGAAATGGAAAGAAAATCTAAATTAAAAGAACGCGAAGAAGTAAAGCAGAGGCGGAAATCCCTAGCATAACAGAGATGGCGCCGAAAAAAAACGCATGATTAGTCAAATTCAGAGCGAAAATACAGAGAATGGCAACCTCAAATCATTCAGCAACAAAATGCAAAAATGTCGAGCTGTGAAAAAATTGAAATCAAATTTACCGATATCCCCGACAAAAAGAGCAGCTATCATTGCCGCTTTTTTACAAAATACAAACTCTCCCTCAGTAAAATTACTCCAAAATTGCAAATTATTCCCTCTCCAGAGGAAAAAGAATCAGTCACACTCCAAGCGTCCGTTCTATCTGACATCAAGGAATCTGTCTCCAAACTAAAACTTAAACGGTGCGACAAAGTTAGGGAAGCCATGGATTTTCTAACAGCTTCTGTAAGCGGCGAAAATGTTAAAAATTCTAGAGCAAAATCTTCACTAGCAAAAAAAACTTGGTCTTCCGATTCGTAGAATATTTAAAGGGTATAAAGTTCGCGCAAAAATCTTGCATACGGAATCATCATCGTTTACGTATACTAAGCGGAAAACAAGATCTGATGCCCTGTCTGATGATATCCGAAAGCTTGTGTATAATTTTTGGTGTTTGCCCGAAATTTCGCACCCAACTGGCAATAAAAACGACGTGAAAAGGGTCAGAATAGGTCCAAAACAATATTCTTCTCATGCTATTCAAATCTTACATAAAACACAAACAGAGGTGTATGCAGACTTTCTGTCGAAACACCGAGAAATTCGAATTTCTCAGAGACTCTTTGAGGCATGTAAACCTTACTACATTCGCGCAGCGCGTCCAAAAGACGCATGTATGAATTACAGAAAGACCTATGTAACAGACCTTGTAATATACCATGACATGTATGAAATGTGTAATCAAACTCTCTGTCCTACCAATTCCGATGGTCTACACAACAAATCCTGTTTAGATAGAACATGCATAGAATGTGGGGTTCACAAAATTGAGTTCAATCATGAGGAACTAAGAACTGATGACCTTTCTCCTGATGTTTCTTGGGAGTGTTTTGATTACATAAACATAAAGTCGAAAAGGGGCGAAACAAAGAAACTGACACTTGTAAAAAAGGTCACCAAACCCGGTGAACTGTTTGAGTACATGAGAAAGCTTCTTACAAAATTTCCATTACACAACATGGGTGCTAAATGGCAAATTGGGCAATTAAGAAATTTACTTCAGAATTTGCCTCAAAATCACTGCGTTACAATTCATGACTTTTCCGAAAATTACCGTTGTAGTGAAAAGAACGAAATACAGTCAAATTATTTCCAAAAAACTGAAGTATCCATTCATGTCACCATACTTCACAGACATGCTATTCTTGAATTGGACGGTGTAGAAAGTACAACAGAGAAATAATAATAGAACATTTCTATGTAATATCCCCTGATGATAAACATGACCAACACTTCACTCATCATTGTCAAAAACTGGTATCTGAATATTTAAAATCCATATCTTACCAGGTTCAAACAATGCATGAATTCTGCGATGGATGCGCTTCAAAATATAAAAGTCGCCATTGTTTCGGCGACTTATCAGCATCTCTTTCAGAATTTAGCTATCCGAAACTAATCAGAAATTTCTTTGAAACCAGTCATGCAAAGGCCCACAGGATGCAGCGGGTGGATTTTTAAAGAATCAGGCGGATCTTGCCGTAATCAGGGGCACCTGTGTTATACAGGATGCCAAAAGTCTGTATTCTTTTGCGAACGAAAAACTTAAAATCCCCAATAATTCGGCAAACATTCGTCGTAGAATTTTCAAATATGTAGAAGAAATCCCAAGAGAAAAGCAAAGATTATATAAACCTATAACGGGTATAAGGTCTGTTCACCAGCTTGTGTCGTCTATTTCCGGCACAAATTACATTCGTCCACTGTCCTGTTACACCTGCGAAAATTGCCTTGACGGTGATTTTGAGCAAAATTGCAATCTTATCAACAATTTAGGTCAATTTACCCCTATAACTTTCACGGAGGAAGACTCAGATAGCAATACATCAGACACAGAAAACGAGAAGAATGAATTTCAAATACTGTCTGATATAATTACAAAAGGCAGCATATTTGCTGTACTCAGTGACGATGAAATAAATGATTATTATAGGTATCACACCGGTAATTGACCAATCAAAATGAACTTAGTCAAATGTAGGTCCATACATATAAAATAATTTTTTCTTTCTTTTGATGGTTTTTCTAATTTTCTTTTTTGCTAATTTTACATTTTTGGTACCTGTGCCTAGCAAATTTAATGTACTTTGTAAATAAAAAAAGTTTTTTGACAGGAACTATTTTTTTCAGGACATAGGAGGCTACTTCCTGGGGTGCATCGGACTTGTTTATAAACATGCTGAAAACACGTGGATTTGAGGGTAACCCTGTTTGCAGATGGAAAAAGTCAGAAAATGCCGTGTGGGTACCCTGTTTTTTGGACTCGGCCAATGAGAGAGGTAATGTTTAACAATTTCTGCTAAGTATTTTTTCATGAATAATTTTTCCTGATTTTTAAAGAATTTTTTTCCTATATAGAAACATATAGTGAAAATAATTACCGGTGTGATACCTTGAAGGAAATTATAAATTTCACTATTTCCTGTTTTCTGGAACTTTCTTCCTTTCTATCCTCTCAATATGGCTGCTGTGACTGAGAACACATGGTTTGAGGAACAAAAACGATTTTTATTACAGAATTCTCAAATATTACATAATACACAATGCCGCATCTTCAATCACAACAATACTGCATGTAAATACATACAAACAACAGTTTTAATGCCCGGGGCTGCGAGGAAAACAAGAGTATATGTACATAGACTTTCCTACATAGTCAATACACAAAATTTTAACATTTTACAAAGAAATATGCACATTTCACACCTTTGTCATAATACACATTGCATAAAAATAGAGCACCTGTCATATGAGCCACAGCGAATAAATAACAATAGACAAAGATATAAACTTTTATACCCCAAAAATTGCTTAGGACATGGTCCATACCCTGATTGTATATTTTAAAAAGTATACAGGTAAATCACAAAATACAACACACTTTTTTTTTTAACTTAATTTCTTTGATAACTATGATCTACATGTTTCTTAGATTTCTTTGGTAATTTTGGATCTGTGAGAGATTTACAATAATTTTTTTCTTTCCTATCATCATACAATTGAAACCTTTGTTTTTTGTAAAATTTTCTTCTACATTTGTACAAAATTGATCTTTCTCTCTGCCTAAAATAATTCTGTCTATTTTGTTGCTGTTTCAGAAGATGTGCTACTTTACTTCCCTTGACAACAGGTGCCCCTACAGCCTTACACAGTTCTACAGTGGAATTGCCACATCCCTTATTTAAAGTATGAATAACTCTATGAATTCTTGGTTCAAAATTCCTACTGTAAGTTATACACTTAGAATTTGATCTGAGATATGCCCTATTTACAGATTCACATTTTTGAGTTGTAGTGTGAAATTTAATTCTAGATAAACTTTTTCGCCCTAATGTCAAATTGATACAGTCTCTTAGTAATTGTTCATCACTGTCAGACATTTTGATTTTAAAGTCCTTTGGCAACACCGATGAAGTCCAATGATTTCTTTTTAGACCACGACAAGCGAAAGAATGTCTCTGGCATGGTTTACCACACTCACCTCGATAGCACGATATGATGGCATCAACAGCATAGGACAGGGCATTGGTAAGTTTTTGCATATCCCCACCAAAATACTTGTGAGCTTTTTCATATTCTGATCGACATCTGGTTTTTAGGTCCTGGGCGAATCGTTTCTTAGCTGATTCTCTGTCTGCTTTGGTACGGCCTGGAAACATGCGCTCACCGAAGGGGGCTTTGCTGGTTTCCTTCCTCTGGGACTCGAAGAAGTGCCTCAGGTCCTTCAGGTTTTCGATGTTTTTTCCCTGCTTTATGGATGCTCCCTGGGATGCCGCACTGTCTCCGTCTGTTGTTAGGTGTGATATGGTAAGAGGGTCTTCATCCTTGTTCAGTTCTTCTATACATTCAGCTGCCCACTGTTTTTCATTACCAATGTTTGTCTGTTGTGTAAGATTGGCAGTGCATCCTGTGTGCCCGGGACAGGTAACTTGTTCGCCTTTCCCCCTCAGATATTCACCCTTCTTGCATAACTTATTTCCACAAAACACTGAAATAATTTTTTTCTCACTAGTAACATTTTCACACATAGTATAAGTCACTTGTGTACCTGCTTGGAATGGTGTTTTCCCCAGTGCACTAAATGTAGAGTTGTTGTATCTGGCATCCCCCTCCGCGCGAATAGATGAATTAACAGGAAGTCCACATTCAGAGTTTTTTTCTTTCAAAGATTTTCTTATATCGGTCATACTCCTTCGGTTAACAGAACTAATTTTTTCCCCCACTTTATTCGCAGTGTCCTGCATAGAGCTTGCTGACGCTGGGTGGATATTGGCTGTCAGAAGCATTCCTCGCATCCCCTCGGTAGTCAGACTGGTACCCATACGCCCAAGGGACATGGCTACATTCAGCCGAGCAGCCCTCCTTCCTGGTCGGGTAGATGTTACTTCCTCGTATAACTTCTGATGGTGACTTTGGTAGCCACAGGTGGAGCACTGCAGAGAGGAAATCCATACAAGACCCCGCTTCTGCTCTCGAGAGTAGTCCCAGTCCAGAGAACCCTTACAGGTTGGTTGTTTTTCTTTGTGGTCTCTAAAAGCAAAATTCCACAGCTCAGATGTCTTCTTATTGTGTAAAAGTCTGTAAGTTTCACATTCTGGACTTCCTGGTACTTCATCAGTATAACTGTCAATAGCTTGTACCTCTCTACCTCTTGGTCTTAAAATCATCATACCACTGTCCTTTCCTTGTGCATCACAAATTTGCATGGTCTGGTCATTGTTAGTGAATGTCACCATCTGTGCAAACTTGTCATTGTTTAGTCTAACTGGTAGAGGCTTTTCTGCTCTTTTAATCCCATTTTTTTGACACTTGGATCCTTTGTTATGTGGTGTACTTCCTTTTTTGAACTGAAATTTGGACAAATATTTTAGTCTTTCTTTCCCCATATTATCTTATATTGAACAGCTACTCAGTAAATTGCAGTATGATTTTGTGAATATTTTTCACTTCAATATACTCACTTTAGGCCTTAGTTTTATTTATTTGTTTTAACCAGTTTTTGATCTTTTTAAGAGACCCCCCTCTTCTTTGAAGACAGCAGAAATGAACACAACCCCAGTCCGATAAAGAGACCATTATCTTAATCACCAAACACAAAGGAGCCCAATGTCTTGTTAATCTCTGCAGAGTAATTAATGAGCTAAATTTTGATACCCAATTGACCAGATACAGATTCCATTATAATTTTAAAAATTGAATTTTTTCATAAAAGTTAAGATTTCTCTACCCTAAATTTTTCATTAATTAACAATTCAAAATTTTTAACCAATTAATCAAAATGAAACAAATGATAAAAAAAGAACAATTAGCTATTCCCCTATCTAATGATACCAATCTTGTATATATATCATGTTTTAAAGCAAAGTTATGACGATTTGAAACTCATCACTTGTAACTCATATTTCACCATGAAATTGGTCAGTAATCATGATAATCCCAAGGGGGATTAAATCCTCCATTTCTCCGGCTCTCTCAGCCCTATAACTGTCTGCTTCGGACATTTTGTTGATTACTAATTAGGGCACCTGCTGTGCTAATTAGAGAGCAATTGAAGATAATAAAGTTGTCTTCAAGGTATCACACCGGTAATTGACCAATCAAAATGAACTTAGTCAAATGTAGGTCCATACATATAAAATAATTTTTTCTTTCTTTTGATGGTTTTTCTAATTTTCTTTTTTGCTAATTTTACATTTTTGGTACCTGTGCCTAGTAAATTTAATGTACTTTGTAAATAAAAAAAGTTTTTTGACAGGAACTATTTTTTTCAGGACATAGGAGGCTACTTCCTGGGGTGCATCGGACTTGTTTATAAACATGCTGAAAACACGTGGATTTGAGGGTAACCCTGTTTGCAGATGGAAAAAGTCAGAAAATGCCGTGTGGGTACCCTGTTTTTTGGACTCGGCCAATGAGAGAGGTAATGTTTAACAATTTCTGCTAAGTATTTTTTCATGAATAATTTTTCCTGATTTTTAAAGAATTTTTTTCCTATATAGAAACATATAGTGAAAATAATTACCGGTGTGATACCTATATACTGAAAGCAAGTGCAAAATCAGTTCTCCTACAAAAAGAAGACACGGACAGGTGGGGAGCTTCTTACGGCAAAGGAGCACAAGTTATCCGAGGTCATTATTTTGAACAGTCAAAAGATACTCCATTGAAATACAAATTAATCAAACGCAAACCGGCAATTGTACCAACCCAATCAGTTCTATATATCATAAATGAATCAGATGCTCTCCCTGATAATGACGAGTTACATATTACAGAGGAAATTCACTTAACAATATTGCAGGCCGTGATCGAATCGCGTGCGTTTGAACACTGACATTGCAGTAGTGAACTATAATTTAAACATTTCAATGTTGTGACCTTCAGATTTGTTGTGCATGATGAGGTAATATATATTTAAATAAAAAAAAAACAAAAAACAAAATATATTACATGTAACAAAAACCAATTAAAAGTTTGAATTTATGTATATGTTGTGCTTAACGAAATGTATGACAGTATCATTACGTTGTGAATGATTTATTAAATATTATTGATTACGTTATGAACGAAAACGGCGTAAACGTGGCATTTTTTGACGTTTTTGACGTTACCGAAATTAACACCAACATCGTGCGCGACGTCATAACAATTTACTGACTAACACGCCATGTTTCGTTTCCAACATCAAAGTACAGTAGAGACTTAAACCTTTCATTTTCTATTTTGAACATTTCCTGAAAGTTCAGGTATTGAAACGCAACTTTATGAAATTGCAATGTTCCTGAATTTTAAAGAAAACGAGTAATTTTAGCAAAGAAAAGACTATGAGCCCACTCATTGATATCGACTAAAACTGAAACATATTTTGCGATCCGTATGAACAGTTCTATCATTACAAAAGTGCATACCTTAGATTAGAGGCTGTGCTCTATATGAAATATTGAATTAAAATAATAATAATAAATCCGCCCGTTTTTGTAGTTTTTCATGATATTGAAAATTGACGCAATTCGTGACGTCACAATGCACTAGCTAACCAGAAAATTCTTTCTTTCAAATGAATTTGCATTCACAAATGATATTTAATGAATTTTTAACTAAAACTATGTAATTTCAGTTTCAGAAATTTACAGTGCCAATGAAGTTCTAAATGAACCTTATTCTTAATGAGACCGTTTTATTGGCAGAGCAATGTATTGTATGTAGTGATGAGGGATAGTCACTGTGGTCTGATACAGGTATTATTCCATATCCAAGAACGAATATCAGGAATTGGCGGATAATGTTTCTTTTCGTGTATTCTTGCACACATTAAACATAAAGCTTTTCCCCAATTAAATCTGATGCCTCGATACTTGTCTCTCTCTTGTAGATACTGAGAATAAAGTGTTTCGTTTGACCCAATCCGGTGGAGTTCCTTCGCTAATTCTGAAGGCGAAGAATAATCCAATATGTTAATAAATGTTCCTTTGGGAATATATTCGAGAACGTTTTGAGGTCCACTGATGATAGGTATCATGGTAAGATTATGAAAGAAAAAGTTGAATAATTTTTCCGATGTGTAATCTTTGCATATTGAGTTCTCAATCGCCAGGAAGAACTTGTATTCCTCCGCAAACTTCATGTGGCACTCTGTTATTAGGCCTGTTGGTCCACCACATTTTAGTTTTCCACATTTTCCATAGATATCAACATCAATATATTCCTGAAGCTTTTGTATGTAGTCTTCCCGTTTTGAAGGCGTTTTACAATGACTAACTGGCCAGGCAACGGTCTTTTTCTTTTTTCGAAATATTTCTGAGTAATTTCGTTTTAGAGGAATTTGTCTTTTACCAACTTTTCCATAAAAAACAGTGATATCCGAATCCCTTCGGTATGTCATTGTCCAATTGAATTTATCCTTCCATTGTTGAGGTACAGAATACAGAAATGGAGACTCGATTGAAAAGAATGACCAAATATGTCCTTCTTTCTTTGTCGGTACTTCTGCAGGTAGATGCTCTCCAAAGAAAATAATGCTCTTTGAAGTATCATAGTACATGTTTTCAGTGTACACAAAACATTCATGTTTTAATTGTGGACAAGTAGCGGAATTCAAAGTTCTGTATTCCATTTTCATCCACGAAGGTTTGTTATAAAACATAATATTGTACCTAGATTTGTCTTCATCTGTTGTTTTAGCGTTCAATTCGGTCCACACTTGTTTCATCATGTTAATTGCATTACTTTCTTGAACATTGAAAGTTACTTTTGGGTAATACCATATTTTGTAATATGCAAAGAGAAGGAGACACGGAGATAAACCTAGTATTACTCCTCTATATTGTTTTTTTCTCATCTCTGCTTTTCATTCACAACTGTAGCTACATAAACTGTCAAGAAAAAAAAACAAACATCTCACTAGTAAAATTAACCTAGTGAAGAGAAATATTTTTTTTTTATTCTTTTAAATCTATGTATTAAAGCAAATACACTGAACTTTTAGCAATCATGTGTTATTAAAAGAAGCAATTAGCCTGTTGTTGTAGGAATATCAAAAGTATGCTTTGTTCATGAGTATGTTTGAATCAATGTGAAACACAACCTCAGTTTTGTAATGAAAGCATTAGTTTAAGGTTATTCATTATTTAAAAAAAATATAATTATACAATTTTTTTTAAAACACCCTATAGGCACTGTATTGCACACTGACAAAAATCCCGTTTTACTTAGGAACTAACTACAAAGACCAAAAACTTTGGTTAATTGAAAAAAAATCAAAATTATTCTATTTAAAAAATTGCCAGCGAAAAAATACATGTACCTTCATGTGCTTTTCTTTTTAAAATAATTAAACTATTTTCAATTTAATGTAACTTAGAAAATAATCAAAATAATACAATTTTGGTTTTAGTCGTAAGTTCTATTGTAAAACAGGCACCAGGATTGACTTAAAGTTCAAACATCAATATGTAAAAATGTACTGTAACTGAGGAAGTTTTATGAAAAAAATATCTCCATACCAGTGGAAGATGTTGAAACATAAGGAATTCAAACATGGAATGTTGATTATGAAAGAATTGCTCTATATAAAAGTATTCTTATTCGTCAATATATAAAAGTATTCTTATTCATCAAAACACCGAATCCGATTAATTTTTTTTATTTGATTATTTGAATGTTCAACGCAGTTTTTAAAAGAATAAATTTGTATGCATCATAACAAAATGTTTACATAAAATGTAATTAGACTAATTTCCTTTAAAATTCATTTCAAGGGGTCCGAATCACAATGAACAAATAAACAACAATCATACGGCACTATTTAATGCTAAAAATGACGAAGTTAGCCCAAGAAATGAATCGAATTTTGTTTATTTGAAATACGAATATTTTGAAGATGATTATACTATGAACTTTTGCGAGAAGCACTGGCTTGTACAGTTGACTATGTCACTCAAAAAAACTCGGTATGTTTCTATTAAAAATATATGATTTTGTCTGTCCTCCATAATTTTTCCCCTCATTTATTTCATTTTATACATGAATCATAGTGTTTTTTCTATTTTTTTTTTCTCTCACATAACCATTTTTCTGATTATGTATATCATATACTTATACCTCTGACCTGAATATATTTATGCTGTAAATATTTTTCATCGTCCTCATGTACCGTGTATTTTAAATGGTTTTGAGAGAATAAATGAACTTGAACATGAACTTGATGATTTACCTTGACATTTAAACCCGCTTCATGTACGGAGGTACAAGATTGA
>NW_026940617.1:0-124381 GCF_032062105.1 Saccostrea cuccullata | reverse complement strand
CCTGTAAGTCCGAGTCTTTGTTGACGTGATGCCCAGAGTCTTTAGTAGAGGGTGGTTGACAATTTACATCTTTGGTGGCAACTGAAATTGAAGAATTATTAGAATGAATGAAACAAGCTTAATACAAAGAAAATTAAAAAATAAATAAATAACAGAAGTCTCTGTCGAGACTGTACGTCTACTTGTTTGTACTTCTAGCAAAGGAAGATAAAAGAAGCCATTGCGATCAGCTCAAAACAAAACAGTCAGACACATATTTTTATATATAGTCTTACATTCTAAGTCTGAGTCTTTCATGCCTTCATGCCATGAGGTTTTTTATCTGAGGCTGGTAGCATATTTTTCTTGGCAACTCGTCCTTTATTGGATGCTCACTCCTCCATGGCACCTGATCCCACCTCTGATGTTTTGGAGGTCCGTGTTTGCTCTGCTCTTATTTTGTATATTTGTGTAATGGACGTTGAGATTGAATACCGTTTGTTATTTCCATATCCTTCTTGAACCTGTAGCATTTTTCTGGTTTTGCTGCATGAGAATATTTCAAAAAAAAATTAGTAGCATTCATGAAGTTAAAAATTATTGTACAGAGAAAGGTTATTATTACGACTACTCAGCTGAAGAGACAGAGCTCTCGAAATGTCAAAAAAATACAGTTTATCTATAGTCTTGTTAATAAAAATCTTAAATAGAATTCACACAGTATTAATCATTCCTACAGACAGATGGACATAACATGTTAATTAAATATACTCCCAGATTTCATATGCAACGGGGAGATGGATAAAAATGGCTTGGTCAGATGTAATCAATCAGCTTATAATATGACTTGCTAAATCTTGACCAAAGTTTTAAACTATGCTCCTTCCCTCCTCAGTTTCTTCCAGTCTGTCAATTACCTGTTTTTTTTATTGGTTTGGTTAAGTCTACAAAAGAAATTACATTGAAAACAATTTATTATTGATCAGTAGATGTTTATGTTTGAGTATTTAAAAATTGACTGTATTTGTAAAACACTGATTCTGACCATCAATCAAGTCTTTGTTCCTCGCTACTATTGCGCTGGTCTCCTCCTTCGAGAACAACCGTCTCTTAGGGTCTTGTGGGCATCCCTCGGGCTATAACAATAATTGTTCTTTTAAATGTATTGTTATACTTGTATTATTTAATATTAATGAAACAAAGGCATTTAAAACCATACCAGAGCAAGTGTATCTTCCACTTCTTCGATGATGGGCCCCTCACAGCTGTCACCCTCAATTTTCCTGACCTTATTTTATAAAAATACATCATGAAATACAATCCATACCACTGTCCCTAAATGCAATTCAATCTACATTCTCATGCTTATCTGTGAATCCAAATAACGTGCTTACAGGTTGAAAAAAAAAATTACCTCCGCATCTACATTTCGTATGACGTTTTGTATAACCCTTGTAATTGTGACCGCCTCAGCTTTCTTTTGTGTCAATAGGTAGTACGAGGTTGTAGGTCTATGATTCATTTGGCTAGCGAGCTTAGCTCTCGCAAGATGAAACTTAAATCTAACCTATAAGGAGAAGGTATGCATATTTATTCATCTACTAACTAGACATATTTCTTTTTTTCTCTCAATCTGACTTAAAGTAATAAGTTAAAAAAATGCTAATAAGTAACTTACAGAGGTTGCTGTGGCCTAGAACATAAGGATCAAGATTTAGTCATTATCAAACTTATAAAGAGCATTGTCAAGCTATGATTTTGTTATCCTTTTTTTTATCATGAACATTAAAATAATATACTGCTTTGTTATGTCAAGAACTGTTTTCATTTATTGATTTACCATACCTCCTGAAGGAGATGATGAAATACTGGTACATGGAGAATTACACGCCAATGAACAGCTGGGCTTTGAGGAAGTACCTGCTTAATATTGATTGAAATATGTAAGAAACATAATGACTATACAATTATTAATTATAAAAATGTGGTACATGTACATACATGTACTATTATTTGCAAAGACACTCAAGTACATGTACATAGCTAAAGCTATATTAATAAATATAATTATACATTTATTCAACGAAACAGGGGTTTCAGTAAATTTCTAGAAAAACATAATTCATAACTTTTTCCATTTATGTAAAGTTAAGAACAAATATACTGTTACATTTACTAAAATATAGAAATCATCACTATAACTGGGACCAATATACCTCTCTATAGTTGTCTAACAATTAGCACATAAGGATCAAGATTCTGTCATTATATATAAACTAATTAAAAAGCAATGTCAAACATAGATTTTGTAATCCTTTTTAAAATTACGAATATTAATTTACATGCTGCTCCTGTTGTGTCATTTATTGACTACATAAAACATTATACATGTATACTATACCACCAGCAGGAGATGATGGATCGCTGGACTTCTTAGAATGACCTGCTTAATCACAATTGCAATATGTAAGACAAATAGTGATGATGATGAAATTAAAATGTGGTACATACTATTTACAAAGATATATACAAGTACAGTTAAATTCATAATTATAAACATACAGTTGAGCACAGCTTACAGATGGGGGATTTAGGAAAATCTCTTGATATACACAATTTTTAAATTTTACCATTTCGTAAAATTGATTGTGAGTACACTCTAACATTTACTTAAATGAAAAAAAAAACATCATTACACGGTCATATTAGTGACCAACATGACTGTCTATAGCAGTCTAGCAGCACATGTTACAAATGAACTTAAAAGTTAACCAGAAGTTTCTGTCGAGACTGTAGCTCTACTGGTATGTACCTGGTACTTATAAAAAAGCATTGCACTATTTTATGTATCTTTGTGTAGTCTACCTGTGTGCCAAGTTATATTGAAATCAGATCAAAATTGTAGGAGGAGTAGCGTTTTAAAGGAATTTCACAGAAAATTCTATTTTTAGTAACCATGGCAACACCGTTCATCGAAATCAAAAACCAATGCACTATTTTATGTTTATATTTCTATGTTGAGTCCCCATAAGCATACATTTTGTCTTCAAAATATTCAACACCATTTGATTTCTAGAACACCAGTCTTCAATCTCACACAAATCAACATTCAGGGCATTTTCAATAGAATGCACATTCTTATGATATGTATGTAAAGTTACATCATCAGCGAAAAAATCAATACCTGTATTATTTATTTCTGTATTTATTTAAGGTCAAGGTCACAATGCAATTGACCCCATGCTTGTATGAATTATAGTTTTCAAGATATAAGGTTTAAAGCTTAACTAATTACGTAAAAGGAATCTGTCCGCCATTTTTGTTTTCGAGTCTCGCGAATCTGCAGACCCCTATAAAAAGGACATAATAATAACACTTAACGAGGCCGAGTCTAATTCGAGTGTGCATCACTTTGCGCAGCTTTTTAATTTCATGCAGTTATTAATTATTTTAATACAAAATTAAGATTATTTGTAACTCCTACTGATCAAAAAATGTGATTTTACGACAATTATTTGGAAAATAAAGTTGAAAAGGCTCTAACAACGTCACCATAGATACGTATTTTTAACGTAATATGGCAATTTAAGAGGCATTTGGCTTCGACCTAGACCAGTCGAGATGGTGAACTTTTTTGAAACTTCACAATTTTGTGACTTTTTACATTCACTTTCATTTACTTGAATTAAAAAGAAATTCCTAGGGCAGAAGTACAAAAAAATATTGAAAAAATGTAATAATTTGGCGATTTTCCAGCCAATTCCCGTAGGGTCCAATAGTAAAGTTTGACAGCATTTAAGATGGCCCACTAAGAAAACGGGGTGGTAAACATTCGATTTTTTAATCCTAAAACAATAAATATAACAGTAAAAATAAATTATCAAAATATTATCAAAATCCCTAGGGCAGAAATAATTAGACTCGGCCTCGTTAATAAGTGTTCATTGTTATCAATCGACACCGGAGGAGACGGACTTATGCTTTGAAGGACACGGTAGCGAGAATAATTACATAATACTTCGAGACCATATGTGAACTCGCATATTATGCATGCTAAAACCCATACTATAACATATGTCACATCAGCCCTCGGGCCGATATTGGACCACTCCGCTTGATATGACATATGATATGGATTTAAGTTTGTAGTAAATTGTCGATGCGAAGATCATGTTATATATAGAACATACTGAAGCACTTTGAATAACACGGGCAATTAGCTTTATTTTATATGCTACAAATGTAGTTTATACCAATATAAAATGTGTTCTTCTTCATCATTTTCTTTGATCTGTGTTTCATTTTTTTTCTAACAAATGCTGTTGACATCATTTGTAATATGGTTGCACACAGCCTGCACAGGTGTATCATAATAGTCAGATTTCCCCATGTCGGTATTCACCATGTTAGTTTTTGCTGCTTTTTTCAGAGAAAAGTCGACTAGGTCTTTTAAGCATTACTTGTAAAGTTTTATAGCTGTGCAGACTTTAATTATGTAACTTTGAGATGTCAATCTAGTGTTGACAATTTGTGAATTAATAATAAAAGGCACTTGGCATGTTTTCCGTTTCTAACATTAGTGTTGCTTTACAACAAAATTTTAAATGTGTGTAACATATATCTATATTGTCAAATTATTCTGACAAAAGACATCATTCTGTTACAATAATGTCCATGTTATGGATATCTGCAAAATATCAAGTGATTAAATCCTCCAAACATTTTAAATCGGTAATTTAAAGTGAAGCGGCAAAGCTTATGCCTCCGCAAAGACTCCAATATTTCACAGGAAGCACAAAAGAGTTACACAAGGGGAAATATTTCTTGACAAAATTTAATTCTTTCCCTTCGGAAAACAGACATTTTTCAGGGCTTTATTTTAAATAACACAACTCCCAATTCTTTGAAGTTAACTTATAAACATGTATTTAAAATCTCTGTACAGGGTTAGTTTTATTGAATTATGTTGCTGTGTTTATGAGTTTCAACCACAAATATTAATTGATGGTAACCTTACTTCTAGGGTAAAGGTGAGCATATATTGCTCAGCAGATCTGTGCTATGTTCATTTTATTTACCAATGGAGATGAAAAAATGTCTTGCAAAATAATTGACATCAATGAACAAAGTCGGATTGCTCTCACGTTTAAGTGACGGTATTCTCGCGAAAATTTCTTTCTCGCGTATAAAAGACTTCCTTAAGATTATATAAGGTACTGGCCAGAATTCGTGAAAATTTTGTCTCGCTAATTAAGTGTCAATGATTATATCGCAAAAAGAAGGTGTCGTGAAACTTTAGTGATGTACAGTAAATCATAACCTAATATAATTCTTCAACAGATAAAGGAAGAAAGAAAAGACCAAGAACTGTTTCCCGGAAATAAACAAGCGGGAAGAGAGCCTGGAAAAAATGCCAGGATTGAAGAATACAGATTGTGCACCTTGTACGGCACCTTATCACTGCCCATAACAACACAAGGGAAGGGGCCAAAATCAGTCATAGGACTGCTAGAAAGAAGTATGAAATTTGAGATAATTCAGTCATCAAAATTAATCGATTTAAGCATTGCTTTTAAAGCAAAATGTCAATAACTCTTGTATGTATGTTTGAGACTTAAGCAGTGTCCCATCCATGGCTGTGGAGCTATTGTCAAGAGACTGGACATCCATCTGGTGTATGCTCCTGAGAAAATTAGGTTTGAAGAGCTGCATCGGATGGTTGCCAGAGCTCAGAAGATCGAAAGTCGGTGAGCATTTGCCATTACATATTCGTTTTCTTGTTTTATAGAATGATTTAGTATGATACATTAATAAATTTCTAAATTTAGTAATCCGGAAGTTGACCATAATTCTGAACACATGCAGGACAGGGAAGAAGAAATGGGGAATGGAGAAAGGGTAAGCCATGTGCCAGAATAACTTCAATTAATTTTTCTTGAAATATTTTTAACAGAAATGTATATGAATTTTTATAAAGGAAAAACTAGGAATATTTAAAAATTTCCAAACGAGTTTGGAAAAAAAAAAACTCCAGACATTTGCAGATTCTTTGGCAAAATTTTTCTCGATATATTTATGCACGTCGCCTGCTCTTGTTCGCTAACATCAAACTCACGTAAATGCTGGTGGGAAGATATTAGGGGACGACCATTTGATTCTGAGGGGGGGGGGGCTGGCAAATTTTGTTGAGATAGAATATTTATTTTCACCCCAGCCAAGGACACATTATTTATTTTGAAGATCATCAAGGACAGATTATTTATTTTTTCTTTGTAAAACGGTACCTTGAGCAATTGATACCAACAAGTGATTATTCTATAAAAATAAAAACAAATAGGCCTATATTAACAATGTCCGATTGATTTAATATCAGGAACGGCAACTGCTTCAACAAAAGTCAGTCTTAATGCTTGATGTAAATAGCATAGTCTCTTTAGTAGCCAGGAATAGGTATCCCAAATTTATCAGCTGTAATTCTCTTCAGTCCAGTTCCTGAACTGTGATACTCTCTCAGTCCATCATTGCTGTAGATTTGGCCGGAAATTCCATTGCCATATGTAAGAAGGCCTAGTTGATAACTAAATGTATGTAATAAAATTGACAAAATTTAGTTAATATTGTTCTTAATTAAACAATAGAATTATTATGTAAAGAAAAAAAAAATTCATAATACACTGATGTAGCTTAAGAGAAATGAACAGTATACTTAATGTTTCATTTTGTATAAATTTAACTTTTCATATTTAGAGAAATAGACTTTGCCATTCAATTTTTGCTATAATAATAAACTTTACGCAATACAGAACACAGTTAATCATTCATCTAATTTTGGTTTGAAACGTCAGGATGAAGTTATTATCTCAAGAATTCGTATTGGACATTCAAGGTTCACGCATTCATATCTACTGAACAAGGAACGACAACCCGAATGCATATCTTGTGACTGTGCAATTACTGTACAACACATACTGTTGGAATGTTCTGATTTTTCGCCCATACGTAGTAGACTATTTAATAATATACATACATTGCATGACTTTTTTCAAAACATTAATCCGTTTACAATATTTTTTCTTTGTCTCTGGGTATAAAGCAGAATAACTATACCTTTATAGTTATGATGAGCTTGGGCGCTAATCTTGCAGAATTGTGAATTTTAAAGCCCCAGGGTCAGGGGTGGGGTGGGGGCTCTACTTATATACTGAAAATGAATTTATTGTTTGAAATCTGCTCTTTTGTATTTATAAAACATTTATTTATTTTTTTATATTAAAGGTGCCTTTTTGAAATTTGTGCAATGTGTGGACCTAGGGTCAGGGGTTTATGTCACAGTGTTAGGGGCACTACTGGTTAGTTGGAATGCATTTTTGTTCCCCTACCCTGCATATGGGTATTTAGTAACCAAGCTAAGCAACTGCTAAGTGTATTGTTATGATGATCAATGGTGCCTCTTTTAAAATAGTGAATGTCATATAGCATCTGGCTTAAAACATGAATCAAATTCAATAACTGAAAAATTGTTGCATAATGCTCAGGTGACCTATAAGGCCCGTGGGCCTCTTGTTTGCATTACGGGGTCTATAGCGTTACGGTAAAAGGCCGATATAGAAAACAATAATGCTACAGTTCTGTAGCTATCATGGGTTATTCCTTTAAATGTACAAACGAACATGCACTATCCAAGTACAATATTAAACCAAAAAAGGCCATGAAATAAAATTACGTAAACTATGAAAGAAATGACTACGAAAACCAATTACTACATGCGCTTAGCATGATTTTTAAAAAGAAATAACATTTTGTGTTCACTGGCGTCGGAAACGTGGGGAAGGGAAGGAGGGTTAACTACTCACGTGCAAGGTCAATCAGATAGGGCTACAATTACTAACCTATTGATAACATTGATTTGCCGATATTTTTCTTTCCAAAAATTATATGTGAACACCCCCTTCCCTCTTAAAATTGTGTGCCTGTATTGGCAAATTAAATGTAAAACCATTCTTTTTAATGAATGTTTTAGCATGTATCTACATGTAAAGAAATTGAACCAAATAACTTCTATTATACAATTTTATTTTCAGAACCTAAAGACCTATATCTTAGAAACAGTTGAACCACGTACCATCAAACCAAAGTTCTCAGGGACAGGGAAAACAGTGAAATGCTTTTCGCAAGCAATAATTGAGGGAGAAGTGAAAGTTGTTTCTACGTTCAAAAAGGAACATAGCCAAAAACTTAAAAAGAATGCAACAATCAAACTCCTTCAAGTTACAGAAAACCGCATGTATAAGGTAGAAATTAAAAATGATTCCATAGTATGCATTTTTTTCATATAGTTTAGTAATTTACTTCTCCGTTTACTATTTTTTTTTTTTGCATGTACATGTACATATGCATGTATTTCGTATTTCTCCGTATGTGGTGGGTGTATTTGTGTTTAATCTCAGATATAATTTTTAATATAGATCATGGAGACAAGCTTTACCCTTTCTCCTTTGGTAAAAAAAACCCTCAATAATGCATTCCTCAAACTGGCTGTTATAACCTTGCTGAAGTAGCCTCGACTGGACTGCATTCAAGGTTATCGATCGAGCCAGTGGAGATACTTCATGTACGCAATTATTTATTCAATTGAAATATCACACTCGAATAATTTGAAAAGGAACAAATTATTTTTAAAAGGAAATTCGCAATATGTTAAATCAAAATTTCCTTAACGTCCTTGTTATCCTGCACTCTTATCCATTAGTTACAAAAATGTAGCGCTATGGTTTAATATATTAGTCTTTGACCATGAAGCTACTAATCCCGAAATACATAAAAGGTGCAATTTACGGCGCAAGATTTTTTGCGGATTTTTAGGGAAAATTTCTTTACTTTCCAATATTGGTAAATCACTCCCTAACTCAAGATTTTATACAAGCAAAGTCTTGTCTTACCTGCATGATTTTGTTCATATTAAAGAAACACCTTATTTTTTTAGATACTCGAAAACTGCTGTTTTACCAAAAACAAGATCAACAACATATGGGTTGAAGTCTTTTAGATTGAGTCTGCTAATCTTTGGAATTCTTTACCAGAGAGAACAAATTTATGTATATAAATAGTTTATGCATGATGACCAGGACACATGGACTTTAGCATTGTATTGAAGTATTTTTAGTTCAGGCATGTGCACTTTAACTTTATGCATATTAGCTAGTCAGCGCATGCGCAGTCTTTCTATTTTATGTAAACATCCACAATAATTTTACTGTCAGTAAAGGGTTGTTTTATATGTTTGTGCGTCATAAATAACGATCTATGAACGACTATACCAACATTAAAGCAGCACCAACCATACACAGCGTAGGATTCCATAAGTAAATGCTTACTATTTATCGCTATTTGCGTTAAAACTCGATAGCGTCGGTTCAAGGTTCACCCAGTGCAAATGGCGCGCAGTGACGCTGAAGTATAAATAAACTGTGTTTACGGATTATCCTATAGTATTCCTCATAATCATAATCTGGACAAATTAATTTTTTTGCTCCAAATTGTGTCCACTTCACTGTGATATTTGTGAGATTGAACTTGTTCTTGCTATATTCTGCTTACGATGTGAAAAAACTAAAGTCATTCAGAGGAGCCAACCGTCCAGCTGAATCCGTTTTCAACATCTCCGGATTAAAAGAAGTGAATTACATTGGATTAAGCGGGGGACTTATTAACAAGGGTCACCATTTATCTGTCATTTTATCTGCAGTTAGACGCTACAACCAGCAGCACCTCATTGTGTTTATCGGGGTTAATGACCTAGATTCGCATGACCCAGATTATAGTTCTGAGTGTGTCCGTGTCGAAACTGACTGCATTTTTAACGTAGCTAAAACGAAGATTTAATCTAAAAACAGTGACCGTTTTAAGTTTCATCAGATAAGGGAAAAAATTCAGGCCAACGAGATTTTAAAATTTTCTACTCTTTTGCCGAAAGACCTCGAAAGGAAAAGGGGCCCTTATGGCAAAGATGGACATTTCTAGCGCATTTAGGCTTTTACCAATCAACCCTCAGGAATTTTGGTTGCTAGGTTTTAAGTTTAATAATTCATATTATATTGACAAGTGTTTGCCAATGGGGTGTTAAGTATCTTGTTCACTGTTTGAAAAATTTTCATCGTTTTTACATTGGGAATTAGAACAGAGGTCACAAAAGGATGGTATTGTTCATTACTTGGATGATTTTTTTTGTTGGATCAGCTAATTCTAGTGAATGCAAAGAATTAATGTATCATTTTCAAGAATTGAGTCAAAATGTAGGAGTTCCAATTGCACCGTAAAAAACACAAGGTCCTTGTACAAAATTAACATTTTTAGGGTTAGGAATAGATTCTGTGCATGAGACAATTTCTGTTCCAAAAAAAAGTGGATGAATTGCTGGAAAAGATAAAGTATGTTCAGTGTAGTAAAAAAGTAACAAAGAAAGAATTAGAATCGCTTGTTGGTTCACTTGCCTTCGTTGTAAAAGCACTACCGGCTGGTAGGGCATTTTGTAAGAGAATTTACGGGGCACTAGTAATAGAAGGTGTTCATAGGTCTTTTTATTTGATTAGAATATCAAATGATATTAAGTTGGAACTTCAGATGTGGGTTGTATTTCTGCACAATTTTAATGGACTAACTCGGTTTCCTTCAGTAGATTGGTCAGATAGTAATATATTGCAATTTTATACAGACAGTTCAGGGTCGTATGGGTGTGGTGTTGTTTTCGGCGATGAATTGAGTGTGTTAGCTTGGCCAGAAAGTTGGTCTCAGGAGATAAAGAAGGATATTACTTTGTTGGAGCTCATTCCAATATTGTTGGGTATTGTTATTTGGGCAGAAAAACTGGCTTCTAAAAAATTGCTATTGCATGTAGACAATTTAGCACTTGTTCACATAATTAACAACAAAACTTCAAAAAATAAGAGAGTTATGGTTTTATTGAGAGCCTTGGTCCTCAACTCCTTACAGAATAACATTCAGATCAAATGTCAACATATTCAAGGTATTAAGAATGATAAGGCAGATGCTCTTTCTCGTTTTCAGTTTTCGAGGTTCCATCAGCTGGCTCCTGGGGCTCGGCCTTATCCCTGTCCAGTTCCTATGCAATTTTGGCCAATTATTCATCAACTGTAGAAAGCCTGGTAGATGCTAGCATTTCGGGCAATACAAACAAAGTTTATAGACAGGCCATTCAAACCTTTATTAAATTAAGGGTAGATAACTCTTTTCCACAGTTGTGGCCTCCTCCTGTTGACCATGTCATCAACTTTGTTGCATACATGTCAGAGAAAAAAAATGTGCCTTTTCAACCGTCAAATGTTATCTGTCTGGTCTGAGCTTTTTCATAAACATTCATGGATGGCCAAATTCTGTGGAGTCATTTTTAATTAAAAAACTGCTTACTGGTTACAAAAATTGACAGTATCTAGTGATATTAGACGGCCTATTACCTTGCACTTGTTAGGTCGTATCATAAATACTTTGCTTTATGTTGCACATTCCTTATACGAGGCAACATTATTTCAATGTGCCTATTCAGTAGCATTTTTTGCAAAGCTGAGAGTCAGCGAAGTAGTAGCCCTTCATTCTGATAGTGTTCAGTTATTACAAGACGATGTAAGTCTACTGATTAAAAGTTCCCAAACTGATCAAATGCACAAGGGTTCAGCAGTTAAAGTCCAAAAGCATGCCCAGTCCTTAATTTTGTTTACAATACTGCAGAAATTTATTGTTATGCGTCATACAATTTCAACAATTAAATTCTTGGTGCATTTCAACTCCAAGTCTTTGACACAGTATCAGTTTTCTACAATGCTAAATAAATGTGAATCATTTTTGAATATAAACACATCGGTTTTTAAATCTCATTCTTTTAGAATTGGTGGGGCCACACATCTGTATTTAAACGGTATGAGCGCAGCTGAAATCTAAACAATTGGCAGATTGAGTTCTGCTGCCTATAAGTCATACATAAGGCCGATTGTTTAATAAGTTAATGCAAATTTATTTTGTCCAAAATTGTTTCAGATTGCATATGGATCATTGGATTTTCATTGATATATTGGGCTCAGAAATATGCTCAACAGAGAATGATTAACAACCTGGGATTTGAATCACATAGGATAATTTGGCATGGGATAAGGGGTATGGTTTGGTCGCAGCTGTATCCAACTATCCAAAAGAAATTAAAAAATAATGACCCACCAGAAATCCTAGTAATACAATACATTGTGGTGGCAATGATATCGGTGATCTTCATAATACATTGAAGGGTTTACAAATGTACATGAAATCTACCATTGTAAATATTTCACAATTAATGCCAAAAACAGTTATTGTTTGGTCACATATTTTACCACGAAGTAATTGGACCTTGTGTCTCTCTTACAATGATGGTGAAAATTGGAGAAAAAGTTTTAATTCTGCACTTGCTACATTTGTTAAGAAAATGTGTGGGGCCTCCATTAAATATCCTGATATTTTAAAAAAAAGATCTGATATGTAACCCTTTTTCGCAAAGATGGTGTACATTTGTCAGACTTGGGTAATGACTTGTTTGTGAATTCTTTAAGAAATGCTCTGGGAATGTTTTTGTCAACCATTGACAGATTTTATCCTACTACTACTACATAAACTTGTTAAGTCTTGTCATGGCCAAACCTTGAAGTTGTGAAGTTGCATATTTGAAAATTGATTTGTATACACTAATAGTTGGGTGTAAAATTGATAAAATATGAATTGTATTGATGAATTGTATTGCAAAATCGACCACCTAGATTTGTTGGCGGATGACCCACAAAAAATGTTTTTGGTTCATTTGGCAGAATTTTGCAGAGAATGTCATTTCCATGGGGCACTGTTTTGTCCAGGTCCCTTGGGTCAAGGTGGTTTTTCTACTGCTTTGAGTTGTTTGTGCATATGCTGCCATATCAATTGAAGATCGGCGCATATTTTGTTGTTTTGATGAAAAAATTGTGAATAAATGGCCATGACAAGTACGCCAAACACTAACTATTTGTAATGTTTTAATTAGGTTAGGTCAATAAGGTCATTAGGATATCAAGTACTAATTTGTTGAAATTATAGTTATTGGTCCTCTAATAGTAATGAACAATGGTTTATAAGGGGTGCTTTGCTGTCTAAAAATAATAAAGTTTATCTCTTCTGGATAAACTAAGTTATTTTGAGCACATAATTATTTACAATAGTAAGAAAGATAACTCATACTTGTCACATTTATATATACGTCTGGGCATGTGCAAGGTAAACTTCCTTTTTCGGTTAAACAACAAAGCTGCGGCTGCAAAAATTTTGAAGTGAAGAACCCCCCCACCCTCTCCAAGTTATAACTTTTGCAGAAATGCTTGGCTTTAAAAGAAATTTTATTTTGAATTAATTGATGTTAAAACATTTTATATACATGTATATTAATGAGCCTGTTAATTTTCATAAGAAAATTACTGTTTTTGATGTGTGTAGAACAGAATTTCTACTGTTTTAAATTTATATTTTCAGCGTGGTGGACCATAAAAATGATTGATTGATTGTATGCATATCGACAAAGACTCAAGATGGAGCAGAGAATTTTGCGCCAGTGACTTTAAAGAATCGTGTGTTGTGATGTTATAAAAACAATATTAATGGCAGAATTTTGCAGAGGATGCCACCTCCATGGGGCACTGTTTTGTCCAGGTCCCTTGGATCAAGGTGGTTTTTCTACTGCTTTGAGTTGTTTGTGCATATGCTGCCATATCAATTGAAGATCGGCGCATATTTTGTTGTTTTGATGAAAAAATTGTGAATAAATGGCCATGACAAGTACGCCAAACATTAACTATTTGTAATGTTTTAATTAGGTTAGGTCAATAAGGTCATTAGGATATCAAATAATAATTTGTTGAAATTATAGTTATTGGTCCTCCAATAGTAAAGAACAATGGTTTATAAGGGGTGCTTTGTTGTCTAAAAATAATCATTTTTATATCAAACAAGCAAATTCAAAAAATGGGGGTCCCCCGCTTTCGGTGTCTTTGTGGGTGAGATGTTATTTTTTATAAAATATTGTGTGTAATATGAACATATCATATGTCATTTATTTAGAAAGTAACATTGAAGTTGAATTTTTTTTGAAGGATGAAAACCCTTATCCTGACCGTTAAAAAGTTATGGAAAAATTTTCTTAAAGCAAGTGGCAGGAGAGTCCGAGGGATCAGAGGTAGAGGTAGTAGAAGACCGACAGAGGTGGTCCGAGACAACGGAACAGAGCCGATCATGCCGCAATAGCAAGAGCGGAAAGATCAACTAATATACAGGCAAGGAATATAAAGGATTTTTATGAAAATACTGTGTACTAGTATACATTATAATTAATTATAAGGAAAACTGTACACCTGTCCACCTGCAAACCTTTACAAAAATATATGACCCAGATAAAAACAAAATTACAATTCTGTTATTTCTTTGTTGAATAAAGAGGTAAATTTTTTCTAAGAGGACTTTTTTTCACAATATTTTCTTATGTAATACATGTAATATAAATCTAAGATTTTTCTGTAAACTATACTTAGTGCTATTCTTTTTATACAGGAACGCATAGATAATTTCCCTGAAGACGATCTGAGGGGATTACTTCGCACATTTGTAGAAAGACCTCCCTCTTTTGTCTTTGATGTACTCGAAGCAGGAAGCAGGGCACAACAGGGTGGATTTCACCCACTTCCAGAGAATGGGTCTCCAGAATGGTGTATTTGCTCCAATTGTCGAGACATGCCTACAGCAGATGAACGCTTATGCTGTGGTCAAGTATCAGAGAATGTTTTTCAAGAATGAGAGTAAGTAAATACAGTTTTCCAGCTTGTTAACAGTGCTCTGAAGCAACGTTTCTTTATGCTTACAGATTACCAGTTCACATATTGTTTACTTATTCCAGGATTTTGATCTTGTTGTTCTGGACGAGTTAATACTACATGTAGGCATACAGGCAGGATGTTCTGGCCATGCCAAATGATGGGGACTAGTGCCAGGCAAATCGATTTTTCATATACTACTGACTGTTTTAGATGAATAACTAAATGCATTGGAAAACCAATCCCTAGGGGATCCGGGTTAGAATAGGTCCTCAGTACCCCCTTGCTTGTCGTAAGAGGCGACTAAAAGGGGCGGTCCTTCGGATGAGACCGTATAAACCGAGGCCCCGTGTCACAGCAGGTGTGGCACGATAGAGACCCCTCCCTGCTCAATGGCCCTGAGTGCCGAGCATAGGCCCAAATTTGCAGCCCTTCACCGGTAATGGTGACGTCTCCATATCAGTGAAATATCCTGTAGAGGGACGTAAAACAGTAAACAATCAATCAATCAATCGGAAAACCAACTGAATGAGCATCACTTTTGTGAAAGTATAGCTACGTAGGGACAATTTAAAACATTGTGCAGTTATTCGTTTGTTTGCCTTGCCCTTGAACTTTGTGGTTAAATTTAACATTTCATTTGTTGACCTAAAATCGGAGCCCACGTGACGTTAGAGGGTCACATGATAAAAAAATTCCGAGGTGAATAGCAATGGACATACTCCTCAAGATAACATAAAGCTATTTTAACTAGAGTGTCTTGCTGAAAAATAAAGTAGTTAAACATTAATTGTATCGTTTTCGGTGACTTTTTATAGAAAATGTTGCCTTAACTGTACTGCGATGTCGAATGGCTAAATTCAAATAAATCAAAGAAACCGTAAATACCAATACCATAGACGATGACTCCGACTTATGTGAAAGAAAAAGAAAGAAGATTCATTTATTTCTTTTATTTAATTCCGTTCCGTTTTAGAGATTTATTTATCTTTCATTTCTATGACAAATAAGAATATCAACACAGATGTACAGGAAGTTTCCACATAGCGCTTGTCAGCTTGCTAGCATGAACAACATTTGGTAGCATTGTTTGGGCTTGATCAATCCCATCAATGATAATGGAAAGGTATTTCTAAGGATGTGCTTTGGCCTTACTGATGTGTTTATAGTAGTTCTGTCTTTCCTGGCTGTATACAAACAAGTTCATATATGAAAGAGATGAAGTTTTATTTTTAAAACCGGAATCATTTTCTTGATTCTTTTTGGTTCTGATTGATGAAAAATTTGTTTTCATCTTCACTTACTTTTGTTTCTTTAAATGAACATATCTTTTTGCCATCAGAAGCTTCCTTTCTTCATTATTTCTTGTCTGTCCTAGTTTTGTTTTGATGTACATGCAAGTGTCGCATTTGGAAAATCTTGATTTCTATAAAAGATGAATAAAATAAATATTTAAAAATAAATAAACACACTTACTTATCTCATCCTCACCCACCAAAATCCACACACTATCATCCATTTTGAGACACCTTCGTCCATTGGAGGGGGGGGGGGGGTACAAAACCCCCTTCATTTTTGTACGTCTGTAGAGGGAGAAAGGGAGAGGGATTTCATTAGATACAAGTGATATGTTGTTTGAGAAGATTTACTTTTTGCATTTGATTTAATATTTGCCTGTACACCTCTAGAGATTTGACTCCCCTGTGATGTCTTTGTTATCTTGTTTTCATTGCTTAAGCTTTGGACTTCAGTGTCACACCGCTATCTTTTCACCATTTGTGTAAATACTAGAGTTGACAATAATTCTTAAAGGACAATTCTAAGTATCATATTGATCTTAATTTAAGTACACGCAAGACAAAAAAATAAACAAATTTTACAACATAATGCTCTTTTGATACAGTGAATAGGCCTCAAAGGTTATAAATACCTCATCAAAATTATTTTTAACAAAGTTCTGAGGAGATTTGAATTTTTACCCCCTCTTTGATGTCATTTACATATTTAAAATTTTAAATACTCACTCTTGGAGGACTGTATTCCATGGATAGCGGGACATGCTTTATTCATCTTGGTTATAAAAACCTGTAAAAAAAATGCTTTATATATTTCTGATTGTGAAAATACACATGTACATGTAAAGTTTATATGCAATACATAACTTACACAATATTACAAAAGAACCAAATGCTCATATGAGTACCATTGCTTATATCTAAGTAAAACTTTGATTGTCCATTGTGGCCCCATACTATACCTTGGCATTATGATTTGAAGAATGTTGAATCTACATAATGTAATGTAAGAAAGCTTTCACATAAGTTTCATCTTTTTAGCCCAGTGGTTCTTGAGATGAAAAAATAACTATAATGCTAACCCATTTTTCATCATTTCTTAGTTATCTCCCCTTTGCAGAGGTTGTGGCCCTTAATTTGAAAAAAAAATAAACTTGAATTCCCTTTACTCAAGAATACTCTTAAATCAACTATACCTGAGAATGTTTGCATATATGTTTGACCTTTCCTTGCCCAGTGGTTCTTGAGAAGAGAATTTTTAAAATATATGCATTATTTTTTCACAAATTCCTAATTTAATTATCTCCCCTTGAAAATGGGTGTGGCCCTTCATTCAAACAAACTTGAATCCCTTCAACCAAGATATTATTTGGCAAGCTTGGTTAAAATTAGCCAAGTGGTTGCTTGAGAAGAAAATGAGAATGTAAAAAGTTTAATTACAGAAAGACCAGTGTCAGGCAGAGAGCTAGACAGACGGACGCTGAACAAAATGTTATCAGAAAACCTCACTTTATCCTTCGCTCAGGCGTTTTAAAAATACCATATATGAGTATTCTAAGGCACAAATTGAAACATATTTTAATGCCCTAGTTTTCATGAAAACACATGCAGACCTCCCTCTTTAGATTCTTATAACTATAAATATCGTGTTTTAACTTCATTCTAGAGTCATGAGAATTGGTCAAACTTGAATCTTTACTACATGAGGATGCTTCTGTGTGAATAATATGATTCTGAGATTTCCCTTTTTTCCCATCTCTGCACATCCTGGGGTTGTTTGCATTTAAATTTCACCAAGCAAACCTTGAACCTTTTTAGAAAAATCATTATAAGTTTATTTTAACATATTTAAATATAAAACTTGGTTTCCCTATTGTGGTCCTGTCCTATCCCCAGGGGTCATAATTTAAACAATTTAGAATTAACACTATCTGAGGAGCATGCTTCCATGCTTAAGTTTTAATTAATTTTCTGGTTCAGTGGTCCATGAGAAGTTCAAAATTGAAAAGTTCACCGACGGACAGATGATCAAAACAGCTCACTTTCAGCTCAGGTGAGCTAAAAGCAATATTCCTTGCATGAAGTAATTACCATATCGGAATTAAATAAAAGAAATATTCTTACTATAAGCTATATATGCAACTTGATTGCCAGGAATTCTTCACATAAATTTGTTAATTAACAGGTGAAATACTCAAATAAAAAAAAAATAGTAAACATCATAGTTAACATCATAAATCAAAACCCATTATTATACCTCATATAAATAAACACAAGTAAAAAGGAATCTGATTGGCTGAAGCAGTCACGTGACCGTCGTGTTCGCCCTGCAACAAAACTTCGTGTTTTCCGCATTCGGTTCACCTCGCATGACTACGCTATCCTACATCTAGCAGGGATCACTTTGGGCTGCGCCCTTGCGCCATTGACGCGGTAGTTTTCAGAATGGCGCATTAGATCTGTCAAAAGGGGTCATCTTGGCGCATCGTTTACTGACAGGGCGCATACAAAGTATATCTCAAGGGCCACTTCATTGTGATTATGTATACAGCTTAATGAAATAATTTCCTGGGTGAAAAAAAAATTATTAAAAAAAAAAAGATCGTTCGATCGTTCTTTTTTTTCAGTCGGGTTCAACATTCCTTTTATATATAGGGAAAACTTCCGAGAAAAATAACACCGAGGAGTCTCGAATATTTAATTATTAACTTGAACGTTAAATGTTCGTATCTCTGCACGTAGCCACCGAAAATCCGTAAGCCAGATGTGAAATTAATAGTAAAATAACATTAAGCCTATAATGTTAATTTAAAAAATCGTTTATTAACTTATACGAATGCAAATAGATCGCATTTCCAACTGCAGTAATACACATAATGGTACGAATTAATACATTAACATCAACATGCCGGCTAAGAAAATTAAAGGGCCATCGGACCCAAAACAACCACGTCTTTCCTTTTTATCAATTACCACAACAACACCAGAAAGTTCTACAAGCTCTGATGTTTCTAAAGTAACAGAAACGGATGTAACGGAACAACCTGAGCGCCACTTCCAGGGTAAGTGGCTTGCCCTACACCCATGGCTCGAGTACGACTCCGATAGCAGTAAAATGTTTTGCAGAGAGTGCAAAAAATACGGAATGAACAACATCTTTACTGCAGGCACAGATAACTACCGAACTAGCACACTTACTCGACATGTGACAAGCAAAGATCACCAGAGAGCAATACTTGCCCCAGAAGAACAAGGACACTTAAAGAAGTCTATAGAAAAAGCCCACAATAAGCAAGAAAAAGCAGTGATCGTCGCCATGAAAGCGGTTTATTGGCTGGCTAAAGAGGGGATAGCCTTATCTAAGTACTCAAGTTTTATCAGATTTCTGAAGGATTTAGGAGTTCCCGATATTGATGCCCTTGATGTAAACAAGCATGTGGATTACACCTCTTACAATACAGCCAACGACTTACTGAAATCCATGTCCAACGTCATAGACCAGGAAATTACTGATAAACTGCAAAAGTCACCAACAGTTACGATCATGACAGATGAAAGCACGGATATCGCTAATCATCACAAGCTGTGTATTTCAGCTCGTGTTGTTGATCCTATCAGTCTCCAGGTAAGTTTAAAAATTTTAATTTTAGTATCTTGGAAATAAACATAAACCTCTATAGACTATCGATAAATTGTGTGATTTTTTTTGGCAGCCATCAACCTTTTTTCTCAGCGATGTCAGGATAACGAATGGGACAGGAAAGGGGATTTTTAATGCCATTAAAGACCACCTTGACAGTCGAGGAGTGGCAGTGAAGAAAGTTATGGGACTGGGTACTGATGGGGCTTCTACCATGACAGGTACTAAGGAGGGTTTGACCGGTCACTTCCTTCGTGAGAATCCCCACATGAAGAACAACCACTGTGCTGCACATCGACTTGCACTTTGCTCTGAACAGGCAGCTAAAGGTGTTCCTGGAATGGTTAAATTCCAGCAAAGCCTTGAGACTCTCTTTTATCACTTCAAAAAGTCTCCCACCAAAGCTGATAAACTTGAAGCAATCCAAAACCTGTTGAATGAGCCATCTGTCAAATATCGTGAGGTCCATCAGGTATAATCATTTAATAATATTATGGTTCATGTTTTGTTTTAAAATTTTTAGTGGATTAAAGACTAATAAAAGACTAGTTTTGCCAGCTATATCAAAATCTGACATCATGTCATTCATGTGCATATATGTGTTTTGATTTTAATAAAGATTAAATTTTTCTTTAGGTCAGATGGCTGAGTTTCTATGAAGCTCTTGACTCAGTATATAGAACCCTGGACTCTTTGTTGTCCTACTGCTCCTCAGACACTAAAGATCCCAAAGTTGTAGGTCTGAGGAAGAAAGTTGGAAGCGAGATATTCATCAGCTTAACATATGCCATGATGGACATTCTCCAGCCTATCATGAAGCTGAGTCTTGTGTTCCAGAAGAAAGACTTGGACCTTGGAGTTGTAAAGGTAAATTTATCTAAAACTGAAATTAATATTTTGTATTCAATTTTTGTGGTGAATATGAAATGGAATCATAATTGTTTTGTTTTATTTTTCTTCAACAGGAACAATAGGTAAATTGAATTTTCCTCCCCACAATGCTCATATATTTTTGTACACCTAGTCAAACTATTATTCACTAGCATAGCATGTATTAATTGGTGTATGGTTTTATGTCTGTAGATAGATGTTGTGAATTTTAAAAAGATGGATCTGCTAACTGCACTAAATTGCTCTATACGCTTACTGCTATACTACTATTTTGCTAGCAACAGCTTTTCATCACTGCACTACATGTGTATTTTACTAACCTTGTCTAAGGTAATGCATGATCTTACCACCTTTTTCATTGTGTATTGATTCAGTGTCTCATAAATTTCTTAAACATTTTTAAATAGTATCAAAACTTGAAGCTATAAGCATATCATATCAGTTACTATAGGTAAATTACAATTAAGTAGTAAGGTAATGCATGATCTTACCACCTTTTTCATTGTGTATTGATTCAGTGTCTCATAAATTTCTTAAACATTTTTAAATAGTATCAAAACTTGAAGCTACAAGCATATCATATCAGTTACTATAGGTAAATTACAATTAAAATCTACAATTACAAATATTTCAGATTTCTATCGATGAATGCATTCAAAGTCTTACTCATATCAAGACATGCCATAACCCCCTGGAAAAGCCCACCTATCTTCAAAGGTTACCCATAGATTTGAATGATGGATGCTTCAAGGGGCACCATTCAGTATCTAAACTGCACTGTGAGACAGAGTTCACAGGAGTGAAAAACAAGTTCATTGATGCAGTTATTGGGAACATTAAACAAAGGTGAAAGTGCATTACAATAAAAATTGAGTGAATGGGAATTTTATTTATTATGGTAATTTCTTGTAAATATCATTAATAACTAGGAAGACTTTTCGTTTTATATATAGGTTTCCGGAAACAGATTTCCTTTGTTATTTTTCTTTTCTGGCTTTGAGACCTGTAACATTTCTCGATGATGATGGATTGGCTGACTGGGGGAACTCAGAAATAAAGAGCCTTGCTGAGTTTTATGGCACTGAGCAGTCACACAGTTTCAAGGATCCTGAAACTAATTTGCAGAAAACAGTTATCTCTGAGCCACTCATTGACAAAGAAGAAACAATGGTATCTATAATTATATAATATTATGATAATTAAAGTAAAATAATATCACACTGTAACTCAATGCATTAATCGTTGGAGAGTGTTATTTGCATGTGCATTGATTTTCAATATTTCAGACGGAATGGTTGACTCTGAAGAAAATAGTTAAAGCCCAGCAGTATCCCAGACCTTCCATGGCTTCACTATGGTCCCTCATATGCCAGTATCATTCGGAGCAGTTCCCCAACTTGAGAAGATTAGCTGCCATAGCTCTTGGCCACCCTATCCATACAGCAGACTGTGAACGCTCTTTCAGTTCGCAAAATCTTGTAACCACTAAGTTGAGATGTCGCCTTTCGGGTGAACATATTGACGAACTTATGCGAGTCATGTTGGAGGGACCATGCCTTCAAAATTTTGATTTTGCTTCAGCCTTAACTGACTGGAGAAATGCTAAATGCAGAATCATTTTCAACAAATAAATTTCATGAATGATACCCTCTAAAATGTTTTCATTTACAGTTTAAAACACCCCAAAACCCATTTTTTCCCGGGGGGCTTCGCCCCCCTGGACCCCCTACCGGGGCGTTGCCCCTGGACCCCAATGGGGGCCAAATGCGGCCCCCATACCCCCGGCATATGGCCCATGGATTTTCATGGTGATGGGCCAATGGCCCATCACCATGAAAATCCAGAGTGATCCCTGATCTAGATGTAATCAACTGAGGTGTACAGAACGTGTTTCACGTCGTGTTCCCCGATTGTGACGTCACAATGCGGCAAATGCGATGATTTACTAGTATACTGAATTTTATTGTTTAAATCTTTGAATAATTATGTCGATATAAAATCTTAAAGTATAAATAGTTAGAAAAAGTGTTTCCATGAGTGGGGAATGAATGTTACTACACTGCAGTGTGTAAATCAGAATGACTTGTCATGAAGGGTATTTTTTATGAAACGCTTGTGGTGTTACTTCCACCTATTGGTAATTCATTTTGTTCTCATCAAATGTTAACTTTATTTATTGGATTCTCTTTATATCCTCTGCATTGTGCTTGATTCGGTATAATAAAATAATTATTGCATGAATGTTTGGGAGACATGAAGATTTCTTCGCCCATGAAAAATCATATTCCCCTCGGGCGTTGCCCGCGGGGAATATGATTTTTCATGGGCGAAGAAATCTTCATGTCTCCTGAACATTCATGCAATAATTGTATAATATCCATTCAACATCTTCTAATTTATTATCATTATAATTTATAAACTGTTTTATTGTTGCTATATCTTTTCGTCCGTCGTGCGTCGTTCGTTAACATTTGAACATTTTCATCTTTTTCTCTGCAACCACTGAACCAATTATAAACAAATTTGGCACAAAGCATCTATGGGTGAAGGGGAACAAAAATTGTGAATTTCATGATCCTGCCCCCCTGGGGCCTTAGGGGTGGGGCCAAAACCACTAAAATTAATGCAATCCTTTAAAATATTCTTTTTGCTACTGGACATCAAGCAGTCAAACTGTTTGCATGATTGAATCACCAATGAGTCTTCTACTAAAATTGTGAAATTCATGGCCCTAGGGTCTGGGGTTCTAGCGCTAGGGCGGGGCTAAATAAGGAGTTAGTGAAATGTATTATTTTTTTCACAATCTTCTTCTCTCCTCCTGGGTATTAAATAAACCAACTAAGTACATAGTTAAGATAAGCAAGAGTGCCTCTACCAAAGTTGTGAATTTTATGGGCCCAGGGTCAGGGGTTCTGGCGTTAGGGCGGGGCTCTATTGATTATATAATGAAAATGCATGAATTCATTGAAAATCTTCTTCTATGCTCCTGGGTATTAAATAAACCAGGTACATAGTTATGATGAGCAAGAGAGCCTCTACCAAAATTGTGAATTTTATGGCCCAGGGTCAGGGGTTCTGGTGTTAGGACGGGGCTCTAATGATTATATAGTGAAATGCATGATTTCTTTGAACATCTTATCCTTTGCTCCTGGTTGTCGTGGCCTTCAACTCGACATTTAGATATATCGACGACGTATTGTCAATTAATAATGATAATTTCCATTCCTACGTCGACACGATATATCCTGGTGAGCTTGAGATAAAAGATACTACAGAGTCCGACACTTCTGCTTCATACTTGGATATTTTACTTGAAAAAGACAATAATGGTTATCTAACAACCAAGCTGTTTGATAAACGTGATGACTTTAACTTTTCTATCGTCAACTTCCCTTACTTATGCAGCAATATACCTTCATCACCTGCATACGGAGTATTAATATCTCAGTTGATTCGATATGCTAGAGCATGCTCTACGTATGAACAATTTCTTAAACGAGGTAAATTATTGACAAGCAAGTTGATGAAACAAGAATATCAACAGTCTCGTTTAAAGTCATCATTTCGTAAATTCTGATGTTTCGGAAGCCCGTGTTTGCTCTGCTCTTATTTTGTATATTTGTTTAATGGACGTTGAGATTGAATACTGTTCGTTATTTCCATATCCTTTTCTTAAAGTCATCATCTCGTAAATTCTATGGTCGATACAATGACCTTGTCAGCAAATACAATTTATCATTGAATGGTATGCTGAAAGACGTTTTTCATACCAATTGTTAGTCAAATATTTATACACTGAATTGACCACGGATTTTTTCCGTTACTTCCTGATCATGACAAAGAGCGCACAGTGGGTGTGACTGGTCGGCAGGGGATGCTCACTCCTCCATGACACCTGATTCCACCTCTGATGTTTTGGAGGTCCGTGTTTGCTCCGCTCTTATTTTGTTTATTTGTTTAATGGACGTTGAGATTGAATACTGTTCGTTATTTCCATATCCTTCTTCCGCCCATATACCTCATCCTGGTTCACAACAAGCTCACCTGTGTTGCTTATTGTGTTGGTATCGAAAACGTTTGGGGCATTGCAAATCTAAATATCGTAGACACCATCATCAATTTTTGCTGTAGGGTTTTTCGGATTTTTTTTTGCTATTCTTTGATGATGCCCAGCTTATTTTGTGATGATGTCCACGTACTTTTACGTACTTTCTACTCACTTTTTGTATTATGTTCCTACAACTTTCACCCCGTGGGGATGCGGGTTAGAATAGGTCCTCAGTACCCCCTTGCTTGTCGTAAAAGGTGACTAAATGGGGCGGTCTTTCGGATGAGACCGAATAAACCGAGGCCCCGTGTCACAGCAGGTGTGGCACGATAAAGATCCCTCCCTGCTCAATGGCCCTGAGTGCCGAGCATAGGCCCAAATTTGCAGCCCTTCACTGGCATATTCTGGAGATGGACGTTAAACAGTATACAATCAATCAGTCCTACAATTTCCAAGTTTTTGTCGATTGAATTTCTCTGTTTGAATTTCATTTTTCTATTTGATGCCATTTTCAGAAGCAAACTGCTTTAAAAATTGGCCAACATTAGAAGGCAAAAACCCTGCCTTGTTTGTACTGCTGTATTTCTTTTCTAACATGTTCGCCTTTCATTTCTTTTTATTCAAGATTTCTTCGCGCTTGAGTATGTTTCCAATTTCCTAATGGTGTTATTTGGTTTTTGAAGAATTTTGAACAAGTTGGATAGGTTTGGGTTTGCGAGACTTTGGTGATGAACCTTACTGTTGCTGAAGTACATTTTTGGATATTTATGTATGACATGAGTGTAGATTAGATATCTTGGATGGGTCAGAGGTATTTGGAGGGGTTTGGAAGGGAACATAGTCTGCAAACTTTTGAATTAAGTGGCCCCAGGGTCAGTGGTTCTTTTTTAAGATGGGTGCACAACTAACATTACAAAGTGAAATACAATATCTCTTTGTTACGCTGATCTACCTCTTGGTATCAAGTTAAGTAAACATGCTAAATGTATAATTATGATAAGCAATGATGCCTTTCCAAAATATTGAAATTTTTGGCCTCTGGTTTAAAACACGAATTAAATTCAATTGTTGAAAAGTTGTTTGAGATACTCAGGTGACCTATAAGGCCCAGGGGCCTCTTGTATCAAGAACAAACCTGTTATGCTGTATTTTATGTTTGACATTTTGTAAACATACCTATGTATTTTTGGTTGTTGACGCCAAACGCTCCCGGTGCATCTCTTTTTATGCAAAATCTTTGACGTGAAAAGAAGAAAACACTTGCTGTGGCCTTCAACTCGACATTTAGATATATCGACGACGTACTGTCAATTAATAATGATAATTTCCATTCGTCGACACGATATATCCCGGTGAGCTTGAGATAAAAGATGCCACAAAGTCCGACACTTCTGCTTTATGCTTGGATGTTTTGCTTGAGGGGGACACTGATAGTAATCTGCGTGTGAACAGTTTCTTAAACGGGGTGGATTGTTGACAGGCAGGTTTATAAAGCGGGCGTATCAACAGTTTCGTTTAAAATCATCATTTCGTAAATTCTATGGTCGATGCTATGACCTTGTCAGCAGATGCAATTTGTCATTGAGTGAAGTGCTGACTGACGTTTTTCATGCCAATTGTTGGTCCATTGTTTGTGCACTGAGTTGACCACGGATTTTTTCCGTTGTATCCTGATTGTGACGGCGGGTTTGACCGGTCGGCAGGGGATGCTCACTCCTCCATGGCACCTGATCCCACCTCCGATGTTTCTGAGGTCCGTGTTTGCTCTGCTCTTAGTTTGTATATTTGTTAAATGGACGTTGAGATTGAATACTGTTCGTTATTTCCATATCCTTCTTCCTGTCTCTTCTGGACACACCGACAAACTCTTGTTTCAGCGGACTTGCAGGATACTGTCTAAACCGCAACAGAGGAATTTTCACAAATGGCAGAATGAATTCTCTGCTAAAATGTCAAGCATAAGTACTCGTCTACTATTTTTCTTAAACGAGTTATCATGTTTATTGTTTATCTTAATAACTGACATCACTTTCACTAGAATTTGAAATAGTACAGAAAAAGAGGATTTAATTTAAAGATCGCTTATTTTATCTCTTTGGAATATGCCGATGTTTGTCATTCTGTTGTATGTCGTCCGTTATATTGTTCTCAGCTGCCATGTATCAGGATTATGCTTTGAATCGACGTTATGCGAAACGTTTCCCGAATTTACGGGACAATTTTAATGACGTAACTACGTAACATGATGTTAATTGTTCCACACGTCAGATTTATCTCCCCAAGTGTGTTGAACGTCTTTAATTGTACTGGATATTTCTGGAACCATTCCCCTTACAATATGGGGTGTCGAGACTGAAGCCTTACTGGTTTGAACTTAGAGCAAAGGTAGACAAAAGTACTGAAAGGCAGAGATTTTTTACTGGGTGGTAAATTCCAGGTGAGGGAGGGGCTTATTTTGTACAGGTTTGAATGCCTTACGGGGTAGCAGTCTACCTGTGGTCATCTGTCTCCTAATCATCATACACAGGAAGTGATTTAATACACAGTAAAATACCCAGAAGTCAAACTTTACCTGTGTTAGGGATTTCGAGACAATTTCAAAATTAGGAGTAAAAAGTTTTTTTTCAATTATATTTTGATTTATTTTTTTCTGTTTGAAAACGACCTACACATTTCGTACCCATTTACCCAAGTCATTATGATATCATACTATAAATTCAAATATGAAAACAAAGATTGTTTAAGATGTTATTGTATGTATTAATTTAAAGAAAACAGCTCTTGTAACAACCAAATTATAAAACTTAGTTCATTCATCCCCAGGATCCCATCTATTAATGAAATGAAAAGGGAGCTGTGTGAACTATGTTTCACATTAAATAAATGTTGCACTGTATAGGTCTATCCTAGGCTTTGTCACCATGAAAAACGTTAAAAAAAGATTGCTTATAAATATTTTCATCTGTATAAAAAAGGAAAATGTAATTGAACCATGATTAGAAACATCATTTTTTAATTTAATGACTTCACAAAGTGCTGCTCTAAACTTAATCAATAACATTTCCACTTTAAGATTACAATTTAGCATAATAAAAATAATATCAAGATTTCATTAAAAAAAAGTTTTATGTACCAAAGATTACTTTTTTTTTAAAAAATGCATATTATATTATTATCCCTTCAAATAAATAAGTTGTATTTTAAATCATATATTATCAATCTAAAAAAATTCAAAGTAATACAGTAATCCTGTATATCATGTTCAGTAAACATCAAAGGATCAAAAGTTAATTAGAAGCTGACCATGAGTCCCAATCAAGGTGTACATGGTATACACAGGGACCAGTAAGTAGCTGTCAATCAAGTTCCAGCATCCAATGATGGACCTTCATGCTTTTGATTGACAGGACAACCCAGACCAAGTATTTTTGAAGGAGGTTAAAATCTCTGCCTTTAAGCAGCTGCTATTTGAAACTTTACCACAGCAATAAATAGAATAATGTTCTTTGATAAAGTCACTTCATGTTCTTTGTGTAGTCTACTTGTTTGCCAAGTTATATTGAAATAAGACCAAAACGGTAGGAGGAGTAGCATTTTGAAACAATTTTACAGATATTTTTATTATTGGTAACCACGGCAACACCGTGCATTAAATCAAAAACCAATAAAAATATTTATGTATCTTAGTGTAGTCTATTTGTGTGCCAAGTTATAATGAAATCAGACCAAAACTTTGAGAGGAGTAGCATTTTGAAAGAATTTCACAGAAATTTCTATTTTTAATAACCACGGCAACACATTTCATCAAAATCAAAAACTGATACACAGAATTATGTATCTTAGTGTATTCTACTTGTGTGCTTAGTTATATTCAAATTAGACCAAAACTGTAGGAGGAGTAGCATTTTGAAAAATTGTTTACAGATAGACAGACGGACGGATGCCGGCGCATTACTATCGCATAAGCTCTTCTGATCTCTGACCAGTAGAGCTAAAAAGGTAATCAAGTTTGGCGACTCCTACTCCATAACGAACATCTCGGTCCGATCATATGATAGGAGAAGTTTAACAGCTAGTCCCGACACTGTTTTAGTAAAGATTGACAACATTGGAAAATGTTTTTTCTACACACCGACAGAAGTGTCGAGACATCAGAAACAACAAATCATGATTCCGTTAGTTGTGCCATCATCATGTGTGTTTTGCGTGTCACAATAGCATCGGATTGTTTAACGCAGAAGCAACTTTTGTAAAATGTGCCAAATGTAGGATGAAACAGAAAACGGCCAACATTCAAAACTCAATGATATGTCAGATTTTTTTGTTGTAAGGAGAGACTTACAATCAACGATTCCTTCATTGTCTTGGGTACGCAGGGTGGCTGGTTATGATAATGGAAAAGGAGGTAGAATCCAGCATGGATAAAATTAAAGAGAATAAGGAGCAGACCATCAACAAAGAAAACTTTATCTTGCAATTTGCTGAGGGAAGAGAGGCAGTTAATAGTATTCATCTGTTAAACAGGCCTCTGCCGCTCAATCATCATCTGCTGGGAAGCACTACAGCATAGGGCCAAGAGATTACTTTCACTTAAGAAAGTTCAGCTAGTAAGAATATTTTATAATTACATGTACTTTCATTTGTATAGTAAAACTTGGTTATAGCGAAGTCCTGAGGACCTGAGAATTTAATTCGCTATATCCGTATAACGAATTCGTAAAAAAATATATAACAAATTCGCAGTAAACATGTTTTATTTACCTCCTCTTTAAGACTACCGGATATGCTCATTGAAATGTAAAAGTTCAAATCTATATTGGAGAACTTATATCTTCCGGATTATGCAATGATTAAAATACAAAAAGTAACAATAATACGTAAATTCATTAGGATGATTCAACACAAATTAAATGATTTACACATTTTAAATATAATGTAAGACATCGGTTTGGTTGGTAATTAATAATTGAAGATAAAAATATAGTCAATCAAAACATAATTTACTTGCGTAGTTTTTTCTTATTGTGAGAGAAAAACTGTCATTTATGTACTTTACATCACAAAAAGAAATTTAATCTTTTCCCTTGGGCCACGGATACCCGATGGCAAATTTGACAATGATTGGCCAAGGGGTTATTGATTTATAGCTAATATTCTAAAAAGTTAATACACACCGCACGACGCACAGATGGCCATACAATGTAGCATTAGCTCTTTGAGTCTTTGGCTCCGGATCCTGAACATTAACCAGTCAAGCTGTTATCATGAATGTAATGACCATTGATTCCTCTACCAAAATTGTGAAAGTCTGCTGGGTATTAAACAAACTAACTTTTGTAGTATTTATATTTATATGTCTCTCTTAACTAAACTTAAAATATTTCCATTATTTTCTTTAGAGTTTACTAGTCATTGTACAACGGTATTAAGTGATGCTGAATCAGAACTAGAGAGAAAACATTGCTGAGTTAAATATAAAATAAAAAGTATTCAAATTATTTCCAAATGTTAACTACTATTCCAAAGTTAGATCCTAATCAACCTGGAATGGAATTAAGTACTTGGTATTGGGTACTTTATGTCTTTATTGTATGTGTCTTGTTGCAACGTACTTTGAAAACCCTCAAAATGATTAAATATTATTTCTAAATTAATGCGCTTGGAAAAAAAGAAATTAAAGTGAAATGCATTTAAGATAGTTTGAACATAATTATCTTTCCCCCTAATGTTGAAAGAGTTCAGTAAACCGATCAGTGCTACATTTAATGTCTACACTGTCTCTATGTTGTACACTTCTTCTTAAATCCCATTGGATAATTCACACATAACAGTCAACAAAAGGTTAATTACACAAGTTTTTTTTATCAATTGATAACTTTTATAAATCTTTGGTAATGCATGCCAACTTTTTGTCTACTAGGATTCTCTGATGGCTCTGTAATCGTATGTGGTTCATTCCTACTTAGCCAACATTTTGAATAATCATTTTCCCACTTTGAAGAATTTGTAACAGTCCTATTCCCAAACGGCCCACACATTGATTTTTACACGTATTAGTGTTAGACAACCTATTGTCTATTTTCAGGTATGAGTATACCTAGATTACCTTAGAATTGCAACCATTTGAAAAAAGAGTAACAAAAATATCAACAAAAATTAAAAATTTTAATCAAAATATTTTAAAAATTATATATCAAATCAAAGTACTGAAAGTACTGATGGGAGTTGATTATTAAATCAATTCGATGTATGATTGATTGATTTAAATTTTTTTACGTCCCTCTCGAGAATTTTTGACTCATATGAAGATGCCATCACTTGCCGGTGGAGAACTGCAATTTTTTTACTTATACTCGGCACCCATTGACCAGAGAGAGGGGTCTTTTTTCGAGCCAGCACCTACTGCGACCAGGGACCTTCGTTTACACGGTCTCAACTAAAGGACCGGTCTCCAAGTCTTTCGGTGCATGGGATTCGAACCTGAATTCGATGTGTGTTACCTTGCCCATTTTCCAAATTATACTTAAATTAATGCTTCTCGATTGAGGCATGTGTTCAAGAAGCAAATGAATAAGTGGATTTCGTGATCTTACAGAGTCAAAGCGGTATGGTTTGTTCTACTGTAAATCACTTTTTATTAGAAATTTATTTCCGCGTAACTAAGCAAGACAGCGTAATTTCTCTTTCGCACATATACAAGTACTTTTGACAGTTTTAAAGATATATCCATAATTCGTAAAGAAATATTTTGTCATGCTAATAAATAGTTACATGTTATGACTATCTCGCAAAAAAAGATGTCTCGAAAATTAAGTGATCTACAGTAATTTGAAAATAGCTTGAACGATATGCGAAATCTTGTTAGATTGATTGTTTTCTCACAGACTTTGTCCTTATCTTAGATTAAGGTATGGAACTTGTACTTTTAGTATCTAAGATAAAAAAAGTTGTTTTAGGATGAAAATGACACTCAAGACAAATTTGAGAGAAAATGAATAACGCACTCAGTGGGGAAAATGCAATTATCTTAATTTAGGTATGGGGAAATACTAATATAGATAAATATTGACATAACTTGATAAAAATATCATCAAACGATTACGACATCACAATCAATTCATAAATAAGGAGGACAGCGTTTTTCGATATAATGAAATTTAATTATAATAAAATAACAAATATAATCTAAATTGGTGATGAGAAAATTAACGGAACTTTACTTTGAAGGTATTTCACAAATGTACCGGTAGATTTTGGTTCACAATATTCATCTTGTAAAATAGGAAAAGACTATTCAAGCCCATATCAACAAATTATCATCGCTAGTATTATGTCTAAGTGTAGGGTTAATGTATCAGATTCAGAAATTACATTTCCTACAGCAAAATTAGTAACAAATTTATACACACCAGGTATTGAGTTTTAAAAAAAATCAATTGACTTTTTTTCACAGATTGAGTAGGAGTTAATTCTGAAAATAAAGTTTAATAGCTAGGTTGCTTTTTATAATTTTTTATCATATATACGAATATATATTTTTTTGTAAATGGCTAAAACCCCAAACTTTCATGAACATACAATAAAATAAGTTCAATGATGTTCAAAAATCTGAATATAAGTATAGTTCATGTAGTTTGTGATGTAACAGATTGGTGTATGTATTTCATACTTAATAGAAATCGTTTGATTATGACATATTAATTATACCTTTTTGCCTGGTATAATTCATTTTTAAAATGAACATTTTATGTTTTTGAGACTGATTTCCATGAAATCTAATTAAAATTGCAACGAGATATTTTTAAACCACAAAGCGTAATTTACTAGTACGTGTGTATTTTGACTTTTTTCCCAAAATGTATATGCACTATTATTACACAGATCTGTATTAGAGGGAAATTGGATACCCCAACATCCATCCCCGTCCTTAAAATACTCAATGTGCCAAAAATTTGCAATAATCTATTTCCACTCTTTATCTTGCTTAGTCAAACCAGGGACCTATATACTTAGTGTATAGGTCCCTGGTCAAACAGTCATCACGCAAATTGACTATTATTATACTTTATATATAACTGTACAAATTTCCAAAAAAAAAAGAAATTAACAAGCTTCATAAATCATCCTGCATATACTTTCATTAACTATCATTCCGGACACAAAAGTAAAAGGCGAGAAGTAATATTAATCCATGCAGTAGGTCACTTCTGCAGCAGTGGGGAGATCTTATCTAAATTAAGCTTTACACATATTAGAGATTCGCAAGCACACAATGCCCGCTGAGTTATCAATCAGCCTGAGTCAGGTGCACACATACACATGTATCATAAACAAAACAGCTAGCCTAGACATGAAGTTTTGTTCTCTGTTTTCCAAATTGACTTTAAATTTTATAGCACATCTGATTACTAAGCCCATTGTTTTATTGTCTAAATATACTGTATCAAATTTTTTTCTGTTTTTAACCACCAGAATACCATCATGTTTTCTCATCACACTGCAGACGCTTTGTTAGTAGGGAATTTCCTGTCTTAAAATTAGAAAACATGCACAATGTATGAATACATATCAGAATCGGTATGATTATTTAGGTGACAGATGCCAAAGAGGAAATCAAAATGACATACTAAAGTTGAATACAAAGTGATTGTGGACTATATTGTCCAGAATTATGATTTCTTTATAGTAAGTATAATGGGGAACTATTTTCTTATTCGCAATGTTCGTTTTCCTTGGCAGCTGTTTGTCAGTTGCACTTCCTGTCTGGACCACTGACATAGAGTCGTTGATATAATCAACTCCCAAAAATTGAAGTTTCAGATTTTATAATTTTGTGGTATTGTCAATATCTAGAGTAAAACTATAAAAAACGAGGCCCATGGGTCACATTGCTCACCTGAAAAGCTTTGACCATTCTGTTCTTTACCAGATTTCCCCCTTGTTATACATAATGCATCCCCACCCTACCCCACAGATCATAATTTAGATATTTTGAAATCTACACTACCCCATGATCCTTTCATGGGCACTTATGTTTCAGCTTTTTTGGTCCAGTGGTTCCTGAGAAGAAGATTATCAAAAAAAATTCCTAAATATTTCTATGTAAAACTTTGATTCCTCATAGTGGCTTCGCCCTTTCCCCGGGGGTCATGATTTGAACAGTTTAGAATCTACACTATAACAAGATGCTTCCACATAAGTTTCAGCTTTTTTGGCCCATTGGTTCTTGAGAAGAAGATTTTCAAAGATTTTTCGTATATATTTTCTATATAAAAATTTTATTCCCCATTGTGGTCCCGCCCTTCCCCAAGGGTAAGGATGTGAACAATTTAGAATTTACACTACCCAAGGATGCTTCCACATAAGTTTCAGCTTTTCTGGCCCAGTGGTTCTTGAGAAGAAGATTTTTCCTTTATAATTCTATGTAAAACTTTAATTCCCCATTGTGGCCTCGCTTCCCCCAGTGGTCATGATTTGAACAATTTAAAATTTACACTACCCCAGGATGCTTCCACACAAGTTTCAGCTTTACTGGCCCAGTGGTTCTGGAGAAGAAGATTTTTTAATGACTCAACCCTATTTTTGTCTTTTCTTGATTATCTCCCCTTGCGAGAGGATATGTCCCTTCATTTTAATAATTTAAATTCTCCTTCAACCAAGGATGCTTTGTACCAAGTTTAGTCAAAATCTGCCCAGTGGTTCTTGAGAAGAAGTCGAAAATGTGAAAAGTTTACAGACGGACAGACAGACGGACGGACGAAGGACAAAATGTGATCAGAAAAGCTCACTTGAGCATTCGGCTCAGGTGAGCTAAAAATGAAAGGAATTAATTTAAAAAAAAATGAGGACCTAACGGAAGTATTAATTAAAAAGAGTAAGCAGAGTTATTGATTGAATATTTAGGTTTCGCCATCAAGTAAATCACTTTGTATTAGCTGCATTATATATTTAAATATTACATTCTGAGATATTTTTTTCTAATCTCAAATGTTTATTATATTACACATGTTAAAGAATATTTAAACATTTTTTTTCATAAATCAAAAAAAAGGTCATCACCTGATCACATTGTGTGGATTTTTTTGTTTGATTTCATACTACTTGGTTCTATATCTGCTGATCAAGTAACCTTAACAGAAAGACCGATATATTGTGCGAAAATTTTTTTTTCAATTAGCATACAAACATTGACCCATATTTCGTAACTTCATCTTTCAAATCTTTTACAGACTGGAATAAATAGGACAAGAGGCCCAGGGACCACAGCGCTCACTCGAGCACATCGGCTTGAATTTATCCCCCTTCAAGGCGTTCATCATTTGAACAAATTAGAATCTACACTACCTGAGGATGATTCCATATAAAAACATGTATCACTAATCATAGCTTTGAAGAACTTGAAAAGAAGATTTTAAAAGGTTTCCCTATATATCCCTATGTTAAACTTGGGTCGGCCATTTTGGCGCCACCCTTGCTCCAGGGGACATGATTTGAACAAACTTGAATCTACACTACCTGAGGATGATTCCACATGAGTTTCATCTTTCCTGGCCCAGTGGTTCTGGAGAAAAAGATTTTTCCTATATATTGCTATGTAAAACAAGGGTCAGCCATTTTGGCCCCACCCTTACCCCGGGGGTCATGATTTGAACAAACTTGAATCTACACTACCTGAGGATGATTCCACATGAGTTTCATCTTTCCTGGCCCATTGGTTCTCGAGAAGAAGATGTTTAAAGAAGTGAATTGAAACTATTGGTGGAAACCAGTCACGAATTGCGCTCCAGGAACTGTTTGATGAAGGGCTGCTAAAGGAACCGACGGTACATGTGCAGTTGAACAAAAATTTGACGGACACTGAGGCACTTAAGCTTGGCTTTGACCATAATGTGTCTCATGAACTGGCAAAACCAACATCAGCAGAAGAACTATTATTTATTTTTAGAAGAGAGCTACTTAAAAAAAATAACTGAAGAAGAAATTTCTTCACCCCAAGACTCTAAATTGAGATGTGGAAGGAGACCTGCTCTTCAATCCTTGGCATATCAAAGACAAAGCTACACAATGTATATCATTGCATGTTGTCTTTATGCTTATAATCAACCGATGGCTGGAAACACATTGAAGATTTTGTGGCGTTCTGGAATTCCGGAAAACTTAAAAAAGTACCAGATGGGGACATCAAGAAGACACATTTTACAACAAGAGGCCCATGGGCCACATCGCTCACCTGAGTAACTTGGGTGATGCAGATCTTTTTATATATTTCTATGTAAAACTTGGATTCCCCACTGTGACCTCGCCCTATGCCTGAGGGTCATGATTTTAACAATTTAATATCTACACTACTCATGGATGCTTCCACATAAGTTTCAGCTTTGCTGGCCTAGTGGTTCTTGAAAAGAAGATTTTTAAAGATTTGTTCAATAAATTTCTATGTTAAACTTGGATCCCCTATTGTGGCCCCGCCCTACCCCCTGGGTAATGATTTTAACAATTTAATATCTACACTACCCAAGGATGCTACCACATAAGTTTCAGCTTTCCTGGCCTAGTGGTTCTTGAAAAGAAGATTTTCAAAGATTTGTTCTATATATTTCTATGTAAAACTTGGATTCCCTGTTGTGGCCCCGCCCTACCCCCGGGGGTCATGATTTTTACAATTTAATATCTACACTACCCTAGGATGCTTCCACATAAATTTCAGCTTTCCTGGGCAAGTGGTTCTTGAGAAGAAGATTTTCAAAGATTTGTTCTAAATATTTCTATGTAAAACTTGGATTCCCTATTTCGGCCCCACCCTAACCTCGGGGGTCATGATTTTAACAATTTAATATCTACACTACCCAAGGATGCTTCCACATAAATTTCAGCTTTCCTGGCCAAGTGGTTCTTGAGAAGAAGATTTTAAAAAGATTTGTTCTATATATTTCTATGTAAAACTTGGATTCCCTATTGTGGCCCCGCCCTAACCTTGGGGGTCATGATTTTTACAATTTATTATCTACACTACCCAAGGATGCTTCCACATAAGTTTCAGCTTTCCAGGCACAGTGGTTCTTGAGAAGAAGATTTTTAAAGATTTGTTCTATATATTTCAATGTAAAACTTAGATTCCCTATTGTGGCCCCGCCCTACCCCCAGGGGTCATGATTTTTACAATTTAATATCTACACTACCCAAGGATGCTTCCACATAAGTTTCAGCTTTCCAGACACAGTGGTTCTTGAGTAGAAGATTTAAAGATTTGTTCTATATATTTCAATGTAAAACTTAGATTCCCTATTGTGGCCCCGCCCTACCCCCGGGGGTCATGATTTTTACAATTTAATATCTACACTACCCAAGGATGCTTCCACATAAGTTTCAGTTTTTCTGGTCGAGTGGTTCTTGAAAAGAAGACTTTTAAAGATTTGTTCTATATATTTCTATGTAAAAATTGGATTCCCTGTTGTGGCCCCGCCCTACCCCTGGGGGTCATGATCTTTACAATTTAATATCTACACTACCCTAGGATGCTTCCACATAAGTTTCAGCTTTTCTGGCCCAGTGGTTCTTGAGAAGAAGATTTTTTAATGACCCCACCCTATTTTCGTATTTTCTTGATTATCTCCCCTTGGAAGGGATCTTGGCCCTTGATTTTAACAATTTAAATTCCCCTTTACCCAAGGATGCTTTGTACCAAGTTTGGTTAAAATTGGCCCAGTGGTTCTTGAGAAGAAGTTGAAAATGTGAAAAGTTTACAGACGGACGGACGGACGGACGGACGGACGGACGGACGGACAGACAGACGGACGGACGGACGACGGACACCAGGTGATCAGAAAAGCTCACTTGAGCTTTCAGCTCAGGTGAGCTAAAAATGAGTGGAACTGCAGAGAAAGTAAGAAATTCCTTGTTTGTCAAGTTGATGGAGGGCGAAATTGACTGGGTCGAGTTTAACCAGAGCTGTGCATCCAAAAAGTAAGCATGACCGTATGTATGAAGATGAATGAAGGATATGGAAATAACGAACAGTATTCAATCTCAACGTCCATTAAACAAATATACAAAATAAGAGCAGAGCAAACACGGACCCCCGAAACATCAGAGGTGGGATCAGGTGCCATGGAGGAGTGAGCATCCCCTGCTGACCGGTCACACCCGCCTTGTGCTCGTTGTCATAATCAGGATATAACGGAAAAATCCGTGGTCAATTCAGTGTATAAATAATGGACTAACAATTGGTACGAAAAACGTCAGTCAGCATTTCATTCAATGATAAATTGTATTTGCTGACAAGGTCATTGTATCGACCATAGAATTTACGAAATGATGACTTCAAACGAGACCGCTGATATTCTTGTTTCATCAACTTGCTTGTCAATAATTTACCTCGTTATGGCGTATGTTAAAACTGAATGTACATTAATAAGTCCAAATACGAAGTTAATGCTTAATACATTGAAGGAAAACATCTGATTAGATATACTTGCATACAATAAATAACAGTATATTACAATACTTCGTTTTGCATAAAATAGGTTATTTAAAATTATTATACCTCTACTGATTTTTCCCTATATAAAATTAAGTGATTAGATCTGAACAATTCCTTAAAAATCGCTGTGAATCGACTAATCGCCGTGCGTTAGTTTTTTTTAGCTAATCCCTCGGTCGAAAGCTAGTCATGCTAATTCGCGGTTATAGCTTATCATTGTGACGTCATAATAGAGAGACGCAAAAACGCAATGCTTGGTGACGTATTTCATATAACAAAACGCAATAAAATAAGACGTAAACAACAAACAAAATGCACTGATTGCATTAGAATTAGAGAATAACTGGTACATGTATTGCGACGAATAATGATTAGTTAATCTGTTAATGAATATTTGTTTTTAAAAGTTGATCTTTACAATTTAAATTTGTATCGGTATAATAAAACAGTTATAGTATATCATTGACGGAGTTAGCAAGATTCCAGTTTCCCAAGACCAGGACTATTTCCCGAGGCGCAGCGCACTTTAACTGTATAATACCTTTAAAGAAGTTGTTTATTAATGTAGTGTCAATTTCAATTTCTTTTTTACTTAACAGTTAACTGCACTATACTTAACTGCAACCGAATTGAACAAGATAAACTTTATTCACTAAAAAGATCATTCTTGCTAATGTTGCGTTGCATTAAACAGATTGGTATGAACTCTGTAATTGTTATATGTATAATGATTTCTTTTTAACATGTATTCAATTTTTGTTTATTTTATTAATAGAGAGTTCTTAAAAATCATAACAACTAAATGCACAAGCAATCCATATATTACTTTAAAAAATGAAATAATTCAATCACATTCAAATTTCCACAGAAAACCATCTTAAGTGAACACAAAGACGGTGGAAGATGAAAAAGCTCGAACGCCATCTCCGAATGAAGGAACCCCATTATCAGGTCAGAGTGATGCAGAGGATGTTCATTCTAACCAAGGAGAGGTTTTAGAAAACAAAATCAAGTTCCAACAACAGACAGAGGAAAATTTGAGAAAAGAAGTTTTGGATCTTAAAAATATCATTCAACCCCAAGCTGCTGATCTAAAGAAACTTAAAGTAAGATATTTTCTTCTTTTTGAAGGGAAAATCAATAAATCACAATTCACTTAAAATTAATCTGAAATAGAAAGTACATTTTCAAATCTACCAAAATCTTTCCAATAAATTTTTATGGCATCGATCTCTAGATAGTGGCCATAAGAGGGTATTGTCATAGTTGTAGTTAAGATTCACTAAAGCAATACTTAGACATTGACAATATACGAGTAATATTGTAAATAAATTCTTCATAGTTCTTCAAAGGACTAAAAAAGTTATGGTTTGACAGTGTATAATAATTTTCATTTTGATACTAGTATTTATATGGATGAATTTTCAGGTATCGTCAGAGGAGTTCTTAGACTCGTTTGTAAACTATTCTATTGCTTTTAAAAATGTTTAAAAATTCATTACAAATAAAAACTTCTTTTTGATGTTTTTCTTTTTCATTTATTTATTGCAAATTTGCCTACAGCCCCATTTCTCCCAAGTTTTTTTTTTGTTAAACGTGCTGATTTTTTGGTAGCCCACATGTACCGATTTTGCAATCCTCGCTATAGCCAAGGGGTTCCGATACGCTTTACATCTCCACCATGCACTATCTAGAGTAGAGTACATTTTGGATCGGAAACCCTTGGCTAGCAAGGTTAAGATATATTCTGCTAATTTGAGACTGATTATTTTAATGCAGAGTCCAATAGCAGTATTTCATCAGTATATCAGCCAAAATATTAATAATTAAAAGTGATCAGTTAAATTTTATAACAGGCATTTTAAAAATTAAATTGTTTTCTATCGACAATGCGCTTTTGTATTGTTCAATAGAAAATAAGCGATATTCTAATATTCCAAGAATATTTATTAATTTTGTAAAAACCCTCTCGAACAAATAAATCAAGTTTAATGTTCTGAAAGCTACAAATCCTTTTTGTCCTAAAAAACATATTAAAAATGTGTTATCAAATTTTTCTCAATAAAGAAATGGGGAGGGAGGTGTCGCTGTCTGTCATTTTAACAGGAGCATAAAAATGACACCCTGAATGGAACTCAAACAATTATTTTGAACGAAGTTTAGATTAAAAATTCATAATAAATTACTTGTAAACTATGATAATATATCAAGTCTGTAAAAGTCCACATAAAGGAATTATTTAAACAAAAAAAAAACCGTATTAAATAACCATCCAAATACTTGAATTCATTTTAATGTTGATTGTATAAATATTAGGGCGATTTATACGGCAACAGTTGCTAATTATACACCGTGTAAATACATCCTCTAAACCACGTCTTTTCAGCACGTTATCGCAAGTGCGCTGCTGGGAAAAGGATAACGTCATCAACAGTTAACAAATGTAATGCTACTATTACGTCACAGAGAGCGCAAGGGGCAAAGAGTTAAGAGAAAAAGGTGAAAATGTTCAATCGTTCACACACGACGCCGGACGAAAACCGATAGCAATCCCTTTACACTTTCTTTTCTTTCTCTGGTTAAACTTTTTTTTGCGTATTTTTGGTAAGCCATTAGCTAACCAATATCTAGCACGAATCCCAGGAGGACATCAACAGCAGATTCGAAGGAACCCAGCGATATACTGAGTAGTGAGGTCACTGGTGCTTAGGCAGATTCGAAGGACCCCAGCGATATACTGAGTAGTGAGGTCACTGGTGCTTAGGCAGATTCGAAGGACCCCAGCAATCTACTGAGTAGTGAGGTCACTGGTGTTGAGGCAGATTCGAAGGACCCCAGCGATATACTGAGTAGTGAGGTCACTGGTGCTACATCTTTGATAACATATAATTGCTTGATTAAAAACAAACCCCTTTCAAACTTGCTTTCACCGGGCAACATAAGTATCATATTCAACCATCTGCCTTCCGTCACTTAACGATCTATCCAATCATTAATTGAATTAATAGGAAGCAATTTGTCTTAATAAACTATGAACTAATTCTTATACGTTACATCAGGCATTTTCAAGATATACCATAACTAGTCGTTTGTTGAATGAGTTCCACTGAGACAACCATTTTACGTCACAAGTACCTGCATAATGACTTCATTTTCACAAATGAAACACAAAGAAATTAACTATCTCTATATCTACAAAACCACAATTTAGATAAGGAAAAAAATTGGTGCACACTCAAGTTCTATAAAAAGCATATGCTGAATATAGGCTCCATCTCCAAGAAAATGTCCATTGCCACAAACTGCCAAACCATTTTCCCATATATCTGTATTCTTTAAAACCCTGGCATCATGGCAGCTTCCAGGCCAACCTGCTATGCAGTGAATGAATCTAAGGTCCTCTCTGCAAATTCCTTGCAAGATAATTGAGTAGAACCCCTTTCTGTTGACATAAGTTACAGGATGGTTTTTAGGTGCTTTTATTGCAATATGAGTTCCATCTAAAGCACCCAATACACCAGGAAAATTTTGTTTTTGTTCAAATTTGTCCATTATTTCCTGGCGTTCATTAGCAGAAGGTAGTGTAATAAAAACTTGTTTCGACATCTAATAACAGATGACTCAGTAACATTAAATCTGTCTGATATGCTGTGAATGCTATCTTGGGTTGCCAAATACCAAAGGCTAATTAACAAGTGTTTATCTGTTGAAATAAATTCTCTTTTACCCGTCCACCCAGGTTGTAACTGTTGAAAGTGGGCAATATTTCTACATAAACATTCAAATGTTGCTCTGGAAACCCAAAAGAAACGTCGGAAGTCATCTAGGTTGTAGAAGGGTACCGTTTCCTCCACATACAATTCTATTCTTGTCTTATTATTCCTTGCCCTGTAATACATTTAACAATTATATTAGCTCATAATTAATTAAAGAGTTTACACATGTACACAATATTAAGCAAAAAAAGACCATTATAAACCTCTATTTTCAAAATATATCATCTGTCTGGTTTTAATCATTCTTGTCCTATCACAATACAAAATGTACAAGCAAAAACATAAGATAATTCTCGAGTTTGAAATTGTTTTCCTCTACTGAGACCCCCCCCCCCCCCCACTTTGCGCGCCCATAAGCAATACTGCTTATTATATTCTAGATTTAGATATTATTTAAAATCACGTTTGATAAATAAAAAAAGTTGTACTGGTAAAAACTGAGACAAAATTTGAGAAAATGTCTTTTAATAAATAAAGGACCTGTGAACACTGGTTTACTCACGTTGACAACAAAGTAGCGGCAAATATTTGCATAAATCTTTGAAAATGTTGACGTAATTCCCCCTCGTTTTCAAGCAATTCATCCAAAGAAATGGCATTAACGCCTGAAATATTAAGTTTTCCGCCATAGTCTGTGTTCTTTCTGCACCATTCGCTTTGCGCGAGAATTTGTCTGGGACTTGTCTAGAACAGGTCAATGGAGCACGACCGAAGTAATGCCTCAAGAAATAGACGGCCAAACACTTCTATGCCATTCAAGAAATGTCTAAACAGCCAAAACTTCTGTGCCACAACAAGTAATGCCTCAATAGCCAAACACGTCTATGCCGCAACAAGAAATGTCTCGACAGCCAAATACTTCTATCGTCAAAACCGTCCACACCTAGTATATACCAACCATATCTGTCGGCTATGCGCAGTCCTCTTTGTCAATTTTTCTCTGGACGACTTCATAATTTCTTTTGCGTCTTCGATTCTCCAAAACTTCAGGTATTCGTCTACCAAATCAAATTCTGCAATTCTGTTTTAATTAAAATTAAATTAAGTCTTTTAGCCAGTATATTTGAAACAATTTTTTGTCCTAACTTTTGTTCAGAATAAAATTTCTGATACTCAGTCCTCTAATTCTCGTATCATGTGAGCTTGTTCGTCGTTCGTTGCTTTCTTAGGCCTGCCTGTAAGCAAGGATAAGGCCACAGGCGCTTGACGTTTTTAACCTTTCTATTTATAATAAAAATTTCCCTACTATACTAATAACCAAGGTCGGACACGGTAGCCATCTTGGATTTTTTTCAGGTCAGCTTCCTCACTTCGATTTTTAGTCTACAATATGTTTAAAATAAACAGATACAACCTTTTCCTTAGAGTACTTACCATAACTATGCCTCCACTTTCGGGCAATCCAACTCAAACCACATTAAACCCTCTCTTATCTTTAAAATATCGCTTCATACTCAGTCTACTGTGAGGAAGCTGACCTGAAAAAAATCCAAGATGGCTACCGTGTCCGACCTTGGTTATTATTATAGTAGGGAAAATTTTCATTTATAAATAGAAAGGTTAAAAACGTCAAGCGCCTGTGGATAAGGCATCTTCTATATAAATAGCACTGTCATTCTTTCTCGGTTGGTTTTACCGTCGTTATTCATCTCTATTGTAATTTTTTGTTCGTATTGATTCTCTTCAAACATTGTACTTCTGAGCTGACCTCGAATGAACAGAATACGCAAACAGCTATTTAAAAGCCAAACACATTTTACTCCCATGATTATTTATTATTCCATTGTTTGAAATGAACGATTCAAGTGTTCCTTCAAAGGATACGAGAGAAACAACAGATTTGCAGAAACTAAGTGGAAACTCTATAGTGATAAGTGATCACCTGTCAGTTTTGAATACTTTTAATATTCCACAGAGCCAAAATGAATTTAAACTACCTTATATATATTGGATTCCGAAACTTCATAAGAATCCTTACAAACAAAGATACATTGCAGGTTCCAGTAAATGTTCAACCAAGCCTCTTTCGTTACTTCTCACTAAAATATTGACAGTAGTGAAGGATAAACTTCAAGAGTACTGTACAACTATATATTCAAGAAGTGGTGTAAATCAGATGTGGATACTTAAAAATTCTAAAGAACTTTTGGACAATTTGAAATCACAAGACTTTACAAAAATCAACAGCATAAAAACTTACGACTTTTCAACTTTATACACAACAATTCCGCACGACAAATTAAAATCCAGGCTTTTTGATATCATTGACAGCTGCTTCTTCAACAAAAATGGAATTCGTAAGTTTACTTACCTCGTCATTGGTCATTTGAAAAATTATTTTGTTAAAACAGATTCTGATTGTACACATAAGTACTCTGAAGTTGACATCAAGAAGATGCTTGAGTTTCTGATTGACAATATCTAATGTGGTTTTTGGAGACCAGGTATTCCAACAATCTATTGGAATTCCCATGGGTACAAATTGCGCTCAGTTTTTAGCAGACTTATTTTTATATTCATATGAAGCAGAATTTATGCAAAATCTTTTGCGTGAAAAGAAAAAAACACTTGCTGTGGCCTTCAACTCGACATTTAGATATATCGACGACGTATTGTCAATTAATAATGATAATTTCCATTCCTACGTCGACACCATATATCCCGGTGAGCTTGAGATAAAAGATACCACAGAGTCCAACACATCTGCTTCATACTTGGATATTTTACTTGAAAAAGACACAAATGGTAATCTAACAACCAAGCTATATGATAAACGTGATGACTTTAACTTTTCTATCGTGAACTTCCCTTACTTATGCAGCAATATACCTTCATCACCTGCATACGGAGTATTTATATCTCAGTTGATTCGATACGCAAGAGCATGCTCTACGTATGAACAATTTCTTAAACGAGGTAAATTATTGACAAGCAAGTTGATGAAACAAGAATATCAACAGTCTCGTTTAAAGTCATCATTTCGTAAATTCTATGGTCGATACAATGACCTTGTCAGCAAATACAATTTATCATTGAATGAAATGCTGACTGACGTTTTTCATACCAATTGTTAGTCCATTATTTATACACTGAATTGACTACGGATTTTTTCCGTTATTTCCTGATTATGACAATGAGCACACGGCGGGTGTGACCGGTCAGCAGGGGATGCTCACTCCTCAATGGCACCTGATCCCACCTCTGATGTTTCGGAGGTCCGTGTTTGCTCTGCTCTTGTTTTGTATATTTGTTTAATGGACGTTGAGATTGAATACTGTTCGTTATTTCCATATCCTTATACAAACAATTTCAAATCTTTCAGATCTTAAGTCAATATATAATTCACACTAATAACTAACTCAATTTTTAAAATGAATATATTTATACCATTTCATTTCATAGTATGTTTAGATTGCTATTATGTTTTTGCATTAAAACCACAGGCACATGTCACGTACCTTTTCAATAGGGGTAAATGTGTATAGTTTCTGTTAACCCCCATCAAACATCAAAATCTGATTTTCGTTCTGAAGAAGCCTCCTGGTCTTGCACTCTATCTCTTACATGAACATGCACATACCGAAAGTTCATTTCATAAATAACTTCAGCTGGCATAGCACAATCAAGCACCATCAACTTGAATATAGATGTCAAGTGCTGGGGTACGCTACCACCTTGACCTCCGATTCTGAGGACCCAACGCATTGTGCCACAATATCCCCTACAGTATCTGTTGGTTTACATTGAATGAATCTGTTGGTGATTGTCCCCTGGTTTTTAAAAACAATAAAACCAATCCATTGAGGATGATTACGATGTTCTGACATTTTCTGCACGTGTTTACCGAGATTCAAACGTCTGAGTGATTTTCTTTAAAAAAAAAAAAAACGGGTTTCGGACGAGCGGCATGAAAATTTCCGGATTTTTTTTCTTTTTATTTGAAATGCCAATTTTTAGAGTAGGCGGATCCGTAAAACTAAAATTCAAATTATGGTCGCCTAACTAAAGACATGTATACCCATGCTAACAAAAAAAATGAAATGCACTCTCAAAAGATTTATGTTATGCTATAAAAAAAACGTCATAAGGACAGCATAAAACCCCTGGTGATTAATCGTCATGAATACACCTAAATTTGCGGAGCAAATCGTCAATGTACAACCGACTTAAGTACTTCTATTTATACGGATAATTAGTAACCAAAAATATAGGGAATTTACAATTCTCTAATTATCAACATATTATTTCAATCCACTATATTTTGAAAAAAAAAATAATCCAAACATCCAGTTTCCAGACATAGGCAGCGCTCTAACAGATCACATATTTATTTAATTTAAATGATCCTCAATTGTATAGACACATGTGTAGACAATTTTCATTAAATAAAATCCGTACTCACAAATTGTAAAGTCATAAGTACCTAGTTGTTATCAAATTTGTACCATCAACATGAAAGCATTAATATTATGCTAATATACAATGTTCTAAAATCCACCCCCATCCCAAACTAACACTAAAACCCTCAAGCATATAAAAACCTATTTCTTATCGCACCTAACTATTGTTGACTTGACCTTCTTCTTTACTGGAGAGTTGGACCTTGATCTTGACCTTCTGAATAATGTCTCGGCACGGGTTGTCCTTTCCTGGCGTCTTTCTTCATTCAGGTTCCTTCGGTACGGTGGAGCACTGCCGCTGGTAATGAGGCGAGGCCGATACCATCCTCGGCCCCGGAACGCAGGCCTCTTGGGTAACCTTGCTCGGATGGGTGTCGCAGGTCTATCCTCTGGCTGAGGTGTAAGCCCCCTCTTTGGGCCGCTACTATAAAAATAGTCCGTCAAGGTCTTTGTTAATTTCCTGGCCGCTACGGTCTGCTCCTCTATGGCCTCTATCTGCCGGCCACCTTGCTTCTTCACCTCAGCTTGTAGGTCCTTAAGTGCCCCTATCAGATCCGCCTTCTCCGCCCCTAGTTCTGGCTCCTCCTCTCCCAACAGTTGGGGTAAAATGTCCACCACTTCTGGAGGGGAGCGCATCGCTGGCGTAGGGGGAACTAATTCTGCCACCTCCTCCAGAAGTGTAGACAGTGGGACCACTTTGTCCTCAGCCATCTTCTCTTTCTTGGTACCTAAATTTATCCAGTACGCCAGTGAAGCCGCCTGTTCTCATCTGACTAAGAGATCCTCCTTCCAGGCAAAAGGTACAGCCGCACGAATAACCTCCACTGGAATATCTGTTCCCTTATGCGGGTCATACCATCTACCATGTGACAAAAGTTCCTTCTCCGTCAGCGCCACAAAGTCACAGGATTTACATGTAAAATGAACTTCCTCCCTAAGCACTTGACACTTCAGAAAATGCTTAATAGCATACTTTTTAATCTGTTTAAAATCACAAAGCGTGCACTGAAACACTCTCCCCTTCTTTTCGGCCTTAGCCACATCCATGATGAAACTGCAAAATTACAGATAAATATTAGGTGAGTATGAATTTATATTCTCATTTTGTAAGATCCCTTGCCAACCGGTAGAAGTAGTCTGTTTCACGATATGATCTTGGAATAAAAATACTATGTACATAAATGTATTTAATTCTTTAGAACTTTATACTAAGAGTACATATCAAATGATATTTTTTTAAAAATCAGCCGTTCATTCACACATCCATCCTTAATTCTCAGTCGGAGTAAAAATATTGTTTCAGGTTTATTTACTAAAATAATTTAGTATAAATATGTTTTGTATCTCTTCTTTATTTGAAAGTTGATATATTTTTTTTATTCAGGTATAGATCCAATTAATAGATACACATACACATGCTGCGTTCAGCTAGGCAGTTCAATCGATCAAATCTGTGGGGAGCAAGTCTGTAGATGTGTAGAAAATGGTATGGCTTATATATAGCTCATGAAATTTGCTTGGAAAACAAAGGTTTTTGGAATTGAATAAAATCTCTTCATCTCATTAAGTTATAAGTAAATATGGTTTCAAAAGATTTGAGACGTCAATGTTCTGGATATTTGATCCACTTCAAGAGTTACAAGAGAAGATTCCACGGGTACTCTTTTATTGCACGTCTATTAATAATTCCTCTAAAATCTATACCTTTTTAGTTGCAGAAGTACCATCCAGTGTCCAGTATATTGAATTGTTCCACTCGGAGACAGAAGAGATGAAGAAGAAGTACATCGTTAAGGAACTGAAAAACTGTGACAGTCCTCTACGAGTTGTAATTTCAACTAGTGCGTTAGGAATGGGAATGGATGCCAAAGCGTTCCATAATGTCATTTTGTTTGGGGCACAGACAAACTGCTCAGACTTCATCCAGGAAATAGGAAGAGACAACATGCCCTCTGTTGCCTTGATCTTGTATAATGGATATCATGAAAGAGTAGCAGACATTGACATTAAGAAGATCATGTTGACAAAGGAATATGTAATTCCCCACTTATAAAAGTTGTGTACACTGAGTATCAGTAGCTTTCACCATCTTGGCTCCGAGATCTTTAAAATTGAACTTTTTGATGTACCATTGTTTGTTTGATACCTTTGCTGTGATTTTTTAATAAAAGTATAAACTTACAAAAGTCATCTGAATCCAAACACATTAGTTAATTGTTATATACCGGATTAATTGGTGCCCGTGACCAGGACAAGAACGGGAAGTCTCACAACGCTGAAAAGTGAGAAGAAACCCCTACAGGACGAGATGAAAGAATTAAAGAAACGAGGAATCCTCAATCCAACTTCTAAAATTTACACCTATAATAAGACCACAAAATTTCTGATCAAGCGTGGACTCCGCGAAGAAGAAGCGGACCAGCAGGCCACTGGGATCGCTTATGCGACACGCTTCTTCGCCAGTGTCACAGAAATTAGAATGGAGTTGATACGAATCATAATCAAAGAAACATCAAGATTTCTGGAGGCCAAATCATTGTCTTTGACATCTGTCAAGGACAAAAGGAGAATGAACGACACAATCGGTTGGCTGGCCAGGGGGCTGATGGACTATTCCACAAATGAGGAAGAAGCAGTCCGGATGGCTTTGGACTTGGCTGGGGTTGCCATCATAGAGAATGAAAGCGAAGAGTGGTTGATGTGCGTGGAGTAAAGAAATTGGGTCCTGTGTTATATAACGATTTCATTGGGTCATATTACATAGTGTGCATTACGGAACTGTATGAGGACAAACTAAATGAATCGTTTGTTATTAACGTGAACTTTGAAGACAGTTCTGTAAAATTATATAGAACCTAAGCAAAAGTACATTTATATATAAATGAGTGTGGTCAATTCAATATAAATGCTATGTGTTTACAGAATTTTTCAATGTAAAATAAAAGATAATAAATCAATAAATGTCCAAAGAAATCTTTTCTTATTGTTATTTGCAGGATTATGGATACAAAACCACCTATAATACCTGATAAACCCTTTAAATTAAAAAAATATACGAATTTCACCTTTATGGACGTATTCGTTGGAACGGGAAAAACAACTTCAGGCTGTATAGAAAATACTTAAGGCCTCTCAACACCCCAAAGTGCATTGATTATTTGTGTGATTTATATGAATATCATCAGTGTTATTAATTGAACATCACTAGTCCTACAGTAAGTAGCATGTCTGGATGGTGTTTCTCCCGACATCTCTATGTTGATAAAAGTGGACGTGAGGGTGTATACACGTTCCCGTTAATATATAGCACATCTCGCACTAGCTTAGTCGTGCATTCGTCTTGTCTCGGCTGTCGGAAGAGTTTTTTCTCCTCTCCACCATTTCTGCCAGACACTGTTCATTTACCCAGATGTAACATCCATGGAGTCTATGTGGCGCTTTGATTCTGATGTATTCCCGGTCCTTGAAATGCCTGAAATTTGCTACAATATTTCTGGGTTTTTCACTGAATTCTCTGAATTTTCCGACCCTGTGGACCCGTTGAAATGAAAGTTCGCAATAACGCCTAAATATCTTCCGAATGAAAACTTGCAGAACCTCCTCTGTGTCCTCTTCTTTCTGTTCTGGAAGCCTGAAAACACTAGATTGTCTCTCATGGATCTGGCTTTTAAGTCGATGATAGAGTCTCCAATTTCTGCATGTTCTTTATTTAATAATTGAGGTAATAAGCGTGCCGGCACGAGTAGATCGTTATGAGGTCAGGTGAAATGTCATAGTGGAGATATTAACATAAGCTATTTCACTACAGTATCAAACTGATTGTTAGGCCATCTTTAAACACTGAATAGTCAACGGATTTATCCTCTATTTCCCGAACATGACAGGCCAACGAGAGATGCTCACTCTTCCTTGACATTTGTTCCCACCGGTGACATTCGGTACCTTCTTGTAAATTTGCTTTGTTCCTATCTCGTCAAGTAGCTAGGCTCTTGAGCAGAAGACATATGAGGTTGCAAAACCTTTATACGAGCCAATGTAGGAAAAAATTAATATTAGTCGCTAGTAGAGCTAAATATCAAAACGTACGATTGTACATACGTGAAAAAATTATAATCTGTATCTGTATTTGTACATCGCAATAACCTGTTGGGCTTTGACGTAACGGAGAGAGAGAGAGAGAGAGTTCAGTCGCGCTGATGTTCTAACACTGACTTAAAACTTTCTAACTTAAAGGCGCGGACTACTTCCTCCAGATGGTTCCAATCGATCGCAGTGCGTACAAAGAACGAGTTCATGAGCTGGTCTGTCTTTGCGGTGTGGTCTTCTACTGCTCTGCTGTTCTTTCCTATCCTACTGTATATAATATTTGTCGCTTTGTAGTCTACGTACACTTTAGATTTCATATGCCTTTTCTGTTTTTGTAATGTGATATATTGATCGGGTAAGATGGCTGGTATCTGCCGCTCAACAAATTTGTAGAAAAAGTTCAGACGTTGATTTAGATTCTGGTTTGTACTAAGGAAGGTCAATTTCTTTGAGCATCTTTGTTATTTGGTATATCACTGTCGGAACACTATATGAGTGGCTCTATACTTCCACGTTTGTTAAATTTTATTCCGAGACTCTGCTTGATCCTATTTTCGAGTCCACTTAAATCTTGTAGTAAGGAAGACTGTTTCACACCCCTAGACGGATCAATGTGGAGAACATGTGGGAATTTGCTGTATAATATTAAGGTCACGCTCTCAGAAAGGGGTAAAGAGAATTTAGTCTTTTGTCTAAAACTCGATGTAAGGATTAAAGTTTAAAACATACAATGTATTACTGACGGTATCCTTACTTCTCTGTACCTTCGCCTGCTCTCTATTCCCCTCAACAATTATCCATACCAACAAGTGGTATCTAGGTCTTTTCACTAACATTTTGAATTTTACAATATACTTCCTAAGGAATCAGCAATCACGTTTTTAAAGTGCTTAAAAAGGTGCAATAATATACATTTTCTCAATTATTCGAGGAATCTATTTTTAGACCATGGTTGCCATAAAATGAAACAAGTGTTCATCCTCAATGTTGTAGCAATTTTTGAACAACCACATGTACATTCTGAAAGCATATTGTTTAAAGCTTTATATTTGTTAGGACTTTTTATTTGAAGCTTCCAATTAGAACAAAAATGCCATTTTTCCTAATATTCAGAGACATATCTATATTTAGCCACCTGATACTAAAAATAGAAATGGGAATTCTCCTCAACCGTTGTCCATACCAGCTAGTGGTGTCCAGCTCTTGTCATTAAAATTTCAAATTTTACAACATTCGTTCTAATTATGCAGTAATGACAATAAAAAACTTTGCAAAAACTAGATGTTTCACATTTTCTACAATATATCTATTTATAGATACATGTTACTAAACATAGGAGCAAAAGCCCACTTATGTTTTTTCATGAAATGACACTATTTATTACCAAGTATAATTACACACATAAGATTTTGGAAATTTCCGCGGACAATTTTTCTTATTTAACCTCAAAGATCTCAAAAATTTCTAATTTCCCCATTTTTCAAATTTTTAGAAACCATGTCATTTTGCACGACCTTTTTCTTACAGGAAGAATATTTCAAGAATAAACAATTATATGCTCTGTGTACCTTAAAAAGTCATGTTATCAAATGATCCAATGAATTATGTTAGAGTGTTTTAGATACCGATAAATATTCATTTACATTTCCTCAATTTTCATGTTTTCATTTAGTCAAAATGGGAAAAAATGGCCGAATTCAATGGATCCGTCTCCATGGCAACCAAGTGCACATGTGGAACTTCCGACACCATATTTACTAGTTTTGCACCAAGACACACTTATGGTAAAATTTTCATCAAAATCTGAGACATGTCGTTTCCAAGCCCTATAGTAAATTCGTTGGTGCTTACAAAAAATGTTAATATGTATTCAAAAATGTTCTTTACCTCTTTGGAACTTTGTCATGTATCTATAATTTACTAATTGACATTTTATATTCCGGAATTCTATGTTCTGATATATGATCATGTTTGGTTCTAAAAATAAAATATTCATGTAGTTGTTTCCAGTTTACAAATGGCTGCTTACATGTGAACGCCACATAGTGTCAGAAAGTGGCTGAAATCATATGTTTAGAGCGTCATCACAACTTGCAAAGTTTGCATTCCTTGACTTAATCACTCGAGAGAGAGAAATATGGAGTCTCTCATTTGCGCTACCCCGAAAATCGACCGGGAAAGTGGTGATCTTCCTGGAACATGGAAAAAATTCAAAGCTCACACAGAATTTATGTTCAACGGACCGTTGAAAAAAATCCGAGGAAGAAAAATGTAACTACCTTATGATCTTGGTAGGCGAAAAAGGTAGGGATGTCTACAGTACCTGGTACATGACAAATGATGAGAAAAGAAACTAGAGACATATAACACGAAATTTTAGGCCTACTTTCAGCCGAAAAGAAACAAAGTGTTCTCAAGATACAAAATTCAGTGTAGAACTCAGCAAGAAAATGAGACATGTGAAGAATTCGTTACAGTTATAAAAGTTTTAGTGAAAGACTGTGGCAGTTTTAAAAGTTTTAGTGAAAGACTGTGGCAGTTTTAAAAGTTTTAGTGAAAGACTGTGGTTACACGAATCCAGATGAAATGGTAAGAGACAGAGTAGTGTTTGGTGTACGTTCGGCCAAATAAGAGAAAAGTTGATCACAACAGGAAGTGAACTGACGCTAGCACAGGCTATAGACATTGCGAATTTATATGAACTTTCTCGAGCTCAACTCAAAACAATAAATGAAGAACCCAAAGGAAATACTGCAGGTAATGTGACGAGTGAAGTGAAACGTATCACAGCAAAACAGTAGTTCAAAGGCGAACAATCAGACAATCAAAATTGTAGACAGTGTGGACATAAGAAGCACAAGCATGGTGAAATGTGTCCAGCGATATGAAAAGTCTGTTCAGGATGTGGAAAAAGAAACCATTTTGAACGTGTTTGTGAATCTAGTGCAACATATAACCGCACACGAGGTGGACATTATGCTCATAGAGGAAAACCAGCGCAGCGAGGAAAATTCCATGGAAAGCGTCCAGGAAAATTTAAAAGTCGCTCAGTGAACATGCTGGATGAATCCGACGAGAATGACTCGGACTGTCAAGATTCATTTTTCCTAGGAATGATTGATACTGGACATGTTGATGTCAACACCATTGACAATTTGATTACAACTTTACAGTTGAACAACACAGATGTACAGTTTCTCATGGATACAGGTGCAAAGTGTAATGTACTCACTAGAGACACTTATCACAAACTTAAAATGTCACCCCTAGAGAAACCGAAAGCTTCGCTAACATCTTACTCTGGACATAAAATCATCACAGATGGTATGACAACAATACCATTGCAACATAATGGCCAAACTCATGCAGTAGAGTTTTACGTTGTCAACAGAAACGCACCAAACATTCTCGGAGCTGAAACTTGACTTTCTGAGATGTATGAATTCCATTTCCTGCAAGCTAGGATCTAATGAGGACAAACATCAGTCATCTGGAAAAGACATTTTGAGTGAATCTCAATACGCAGAGCTATTTGAAGGATTAGGATGCTTACCTGGACAGTACTCGATAAAGATTGATCCATCGGTAACACCTACCATACATCTACCACGCAAGATACCAATCTCATTAAAAGACAAAGTTCACCAAGAATTACAGAGAATGGAACAGTTGGGAGTCATTGAACGACAGACAGAACCAACTCCGTGGGTGAACAGCATGACTGTTGTGAATAAAGGATCCAAAATCCGAATATGTATTGATCCCAGGGATCTCAACAATGCAATTCAACGTAAACATTTTCCGTTACGAACTGTTGAGGATGTCATTGAGAATATGTCACATGCAAAATACTTAACTAAATTAGATGCCGTTAGTGGGAACTGTTGAGGATGTCATTGAGAATATGTCACATGCAAAATACTTAACTAAATTAGATGCCGTTAGTGGATTCTGGCAAATCCAACAAGACAAAGCTAGTTCAAGACTTTGTACGTTCAACACACCATTTGGGCGATACCGTTTCAAGCGTATGCCATTTGGTATAAAGTATGCGTCCGAAGTATTCCAGAAAATCATGTCACATATGTTTGAGGACTCATTGACGACGTAAAATGCTGACAAGAATCCATCCTTAAAATGCATTCGTTTGATTTTTTTCTTTTCTCTTGTGTAACAAAAATTGTCATTTTTCTTTTCAGATGGATGAATGTAACGGTTATGATTTTTATTGAATTTTCCATTTGTCTTTCGCAGAATATGTAGTGCCTTTAATTACCTTTATATATTTCCCGATATTCCTAGATAATGTTTATAGTCTCGTATTTTAACTTTGTTTGTGCTCAGATTAAATTTACCTACGTTTTGGTTGTTATTCCAAACTTGTTCAGTTTCCTTACTTTTTAGGTCACCTGAGTAAACTCGGGTGACTTATTGCTATCAGTTTTCGTCATTTGTTAACATTTAAACATTTTCAGTTTCTCTGAAAACATTCAACCAATTTGCACCAAATATGGCAAAAAGCATCTATAGGTAAAGGGGAGCAAATTGTGAATTTTACGGTCCCTGTCCCCCTAGGGCCGGAACGGGGTGGGCAAATCCACCAACATTTACGCAATCTTTAAAAATCTTCTTCACTCCTGGACAGTAAGAAGTCAAACCGTAACATGAAAACAATAACCATAAGTCTTCTACCAAAACTGTGAAATTTCATGGCCCAAGGGTCAGGGGTTGTAGTGCTGGGGGGGGGGGGGGGGGGCTATCGGTCTCTGCCTTAAACAAAGCATGAGTTCAACCACTTTTACAAAATTTCCCAGAGAAGGAATGTCAGTTTGAATATGAGAAAGGTGGCATAGTTTTGTAGGATGCAATAAAAGCTTTTTAATTTTGATATTCTGTGTGAGTTAAAGATGTTAGTTTTACTAACAGCTAAGTCGAATAGTCTTGGGCTTTTATCGAACGATAGTCGATTATTCGCTGCAATTTTAATTTTTCCTCTCTTTCATATTCAACCATTATCAATTACAGACTGCTAACACAATTATATTTGATTATAGTGTCACTAATATACAACATATTTCTGAATCGTAAAGTTTTGTGAAGCATAGATAAATATATTTAATATATTTACACAAAAACATATTTTATTTAAATATTTACCGCACACTTAAACTAAAACATGTTTATCAAAACACTAGCATTTTTTTCCTTTTTGTTAAGTATGTTCCCATTATTGATCTATCACCTGAAGCCATTTTGACGTACAGATATTGTTAAGTCAATGACCCGTGGCTGGTAAACAACTAGAACGTACTTGGTTTTAAAACAGAGAGCTTGCGATACATTTTAATTACATGTATATGAATTTATGCAAACAATTAATACAATCTTGAAATAATTAATAATACATAAAAAATTCATTTAATTTCCCTATTGAATATTCAGCAATTTACGAGTATGTACAAAACTGTAACATTTTCTGTTTATAGGCCTACACAGTCTCGCGCTACGTAACTTCCGGTAAACAGCTTCCGGAGATAAACAAACTTTGGCTGTGTTACATCACGATTATGACTATTTGTTTCGTCTTTGGTTGTAACCATCAAGGGTTACAGAAGACATGTAAAATGTTTAGATTTCCACCGAATCAAGCATTGGCAAAGAAATGGGAGAGACTTTGCAGGTAAGGTGCATTAAATACGTAAAATTGTGTGTCAAAATCGTAAAAGGGGGGGGGGGGCACAGTTGAACGATTAATCCTCTGTTTGATGTGAATAACTTGTGTCAACGGCTTTATGTATGAATTTGATCTAATTCTAGACGCAAGGATAGATGTGTTAATCTCAATATGGACAGGATATGTAGTTGCCATTTCAAGGACGAAAAAAAGGAGAATGGTCCTACACAGTTTCCCTTGAGTTCCGGGTTTGATTTTCCTGACCCAAATAAAATTTCAAGGTAAATTTTGTGCAGTAAAAATAAATTAAAAAGGAAGTCATCTAAAATACGTGCAGTAAACACAGAAATAATTTTTCCAAGTAGAACTGTAAAATACGAGAAAGAATTAGACAACCAGGTGCAGTGTGTGAACACGGATGAAGGCAGCACATCTGATGATGCCTGTGTCCCTCCTCTTCCTCCACATGTAATTGACCACCCATACCAGCTTTCATTCCAACGGTTAAGTGAGGAGCACAAGGTTTGTTTTTTTATAGCTTTTTTGTGTAACCAGGGACCTATATACTCAATATGGTGTAACATTTTCATCATTTTTTTGTGAAAACTTCTTTCATCTATAAAACTAAATTGATTTACTTCAATAGAATTTGAAACTGCAAGTGGAAGAACTGACAAGGCAGATTCAGGCAATGTCTAGGAAAAGAGCCTTTACTTTAGAGGACATAATAGGAGATGAAAGAAAGGTAGGTCTTGCACTTAATATCACTCAAGGTTAAGAGGGTGGTTCAGGTTGTGGTCATTTTTAGATTATATTTGTCTCCTTTAGAAAATGATAGTTCTCAGTTTTTAAGTCCATTATACTAGTACATGTTCATTCTAAGTGCGACAAAGAACCCACCAACCAAAAACAATTTAATTCTTTATGCTTTTATCTACTTGCTACAAATTTTCTTTGGAACAAGATGCTTTGTGGTTTATAATTTAATTTTCAGTGTTAATAAAAATGAAAATGGATGGACTACTGGAGAGTTCCATAGATATACAGACTGCTGGACAGTTCCATAGAAATACTTCATCTACCAAGGATGTGGACAGCTAGCGATTAAATATAATATTAATTGAAATAATTTACTTAAGGAGGAAAAAAAATGTTTTTCTGCTGGACAGATTCTTTTCAGTGTCAAATTGAAATTAAATTTTTGTATTCACATGCATGTTTGTTATACTGTTAAAGTATTGAGTGAAATTTCATTTGCAACATTTCGCAGCATTACTGGCCATTGTATAATATGGTCTAAAGCAAATGCAGTGTTAAGAATATCATTATTTATGTAGATGCTGATGTATACTAGTCTAAGACCAGACATGTTTCAAGCCATTGATGAAATGATGCGCAGATTCACCATCAAGTACATCGATGGATGGACACCTTCATTTATTTCACAAAGTGATCAGCTGCTTATGACCCTCATGAAACTTACCATGAACACGCCACTCTTAGATCTTGCTGAGAGGTTCAACACAAGTGCATCCTCGGTGAACAATATTGTAACTTCACAAATCTGTGCAATGCATGAAATTTTGTATGAGGGGTTAGTAGAAAATAACATTCCAACTTTGCAAAAATGCAAAGGCTCAATGCCAACAAGTTTTGGCGATTTCAGTGCATGTCGCATTGTGCTTGATGCTACTGAAATTAGACAGGATGTTCCTGGTAATGACATGAGGCTACAAGCTAGTACCTACAGTGGGTATAAAAATTCCCACACAGTCAAGAGTGTCACTGGTGTTGCACCAAATGGTGCACTTGTATTTGCAAGTAAATTGTATCCAGGAAGTACTTCAGATGTGGCAATTGTTGAGCATTGTGGACTTCTGAATCAGCTGTCTCCTGGTGATATGATTCTTGCTGATAAAGGGTTCACAATACATAAACTCTTGCCACAAGGTGTTCATCTTAATATACCACCCTTTTTGACAGCAAAGTCACAGTACACCCCTGCCGAAGTCCAGCTCTGCAGAAAAATTGCAAGATCTAGAATTCACGTTGAACGTGCTAATGAAAGAATAAAAAATTATGAAATACTGAGGCACATCCCACACCAGCTCAGATATATTAGTACAAAAATATTTCAATTATGTTGTGTGTTGGTAAATTTCCAAGACCCTTTACTGCAAGAAATTGCTCAAAATTTTGTACCAGAAAATAACTGAAAGAGTTTGAAAGCTGTTATTTATTCAAGATTAAAATGTGAATAACTAGCAGATATTGAAGCTCATTTATTACTCTTCAAACATGGCTTGCATGCTTTATAGATTTAAGTAACATGTCCACACTTCATTTCACTTTGCACCTTTATATATAAACACAACACCTTAATATGCATTGTAGCGCACCGAGCAAGTTGACGCCAGGTTTCTTGTATTGAATATATTCAAACATACATCATATCACACATCATATACATCATCATACACATAACAAAGCAGTTCTGATATAAAATTTTGCCAACAAACAAACAGGCAAAAACATAAACACACATCGACTTTTATATTGATGCAATAGAAACTAAGCCTTATAGCCTCCTCTGCCGCCCAGGAAAAACCATAGATAAAAAATATTTTGAAAAAACTATGGAAACCTGTGTATCCGCGGCAAATGCAGAGTAAGCGAAAAAATTGAGTGGCGGATCCTCACTCACGTTTAAAACATCCAAAAAGCTTATTCTTAATTTGAATTTTTTTTTTCATATAAATTCAACTATTGTATCTAAAAAACAAATTTTAAAACACGACTTGCTCGGGAAAGCGTGCGCTAGAAAGTGAACCTTTACTAACCACCCGTATATGCAATCGAACACGTTTTCTCAATACTAACTTTTCATTGGCTGAAACCTACATAGCAATTTTACCTTAGTAACACCACACTTTTGTATTCGTTTACATGTCGTCAGGACAATTATTTTTCGCTATACTTCGTAACGCAAAAAAATGTAAATACATGATTCAAAGGATTTACAATTGCTGTAAGTGTGGTATGAATCTATGGAAATAGAAGTCTGTAAGAACGGAAATGTTCGTCTGCCAAACAGGGTCCTGGGTAATCCTTACAATAGCGCAATCTTTCGGAGTCCAAACCATAAAATCACAGGCCTGTTTCCCAGTTATGTAGAGTTGTCCCTGAACTTGGTCATAATATGGATGAGTCTCCTTCAACTTGTATGTTCTCTCTCCACAAAATTCTTGAAACTCTTTAAATGAAAAAAAATATTCACATAATGTGTTGACCAAAAACTGCATTTCAGAATAAATAATCAAGAGGATTATATGTTATTGGGAATCATTCAATTTTTATATATATATAGTGTTTACAGTAAATTATAAGTGAATCTTTTTTAAGCCGTCTTTAAAATAATGTTTAATTTTCCTCTTCTACCTCAGGTTATAATCATTGAGTTGGTAGATAGGTGGAAAAATCATTTTTCCAGAAAATTTCAACATATTTATAGATGAGATACTAGGAAAAGAGAGAAATATATTGTGTCCTCTGGAATGTAAAAAAAAAGTTTAGGTAGGGCCATTTCATGAAAGGCAGTCGGGAGAGGGCAACCAAACATTTTTTCAGAGATGGCCTAATGCAGAATCTTTTTTTAAGAACTCTGTTAAGGTTGCCTACCTAAGCAAAAATCATCAATGGTGTCGATTGCTTCAGAAATTGTTTTTTCCTTGGCTGTATATGGGCACTTGACTTCTAGTAATGTAGGCCGAATATTGCATGCTTGCATTATGTCAGTCAGGACTGGAGATTGGTAATGGAACCCGAATGAAGCTGGTCGACGTACAATTCCATCAGGGCTACACCCCAGTACGCCATTACTATGGAGCCATATGCCTATTGAAAATCAAAAATTATATATATCAGTTTGATAGCAAACATTAAAGATGGAGACTTTGTTAGTGTATTGGATAATAGTTTCCTCCTTCTTACCTGTTGGTTCTACTACTGCGTCTCCATATGTCCTGTATTTATCAACTGCAACCTTCTCGTTGCAAACACCCCAAATTATGGCATCTTTTTTGGAAAGGTTGTAGGCTTGGCAGAGGCGCTTAAACAAAGAAACTGGATATCTGTTAAATAGTGCAGGAGAAAAAAAATTCAGTAACTTTTTAATTTAAGGACAAACAAAATTTCATTAAACTGAATATTGACAAAATATTTATTTTGTAGTACACTTTACCTGTTTCTTTTTACTGCAGCCAGAACAACTCCAAAGTTAGAAGCTGTTATACGATTTTTGCGAATGGCAGACCAGAGACAGTTGTCTTTTTGTCCAACAGTCAAAGCAGCAATCTGTCAATATAAAAATACTAAATTAATAAGCATTTCAACTAGCTGAGACATTTCACACTTAATACTTGGAAAACACACTTTAAAATTTAGTACTGCTTTGCAATTTGTAATACCTGTTGAATTTGTTGATCATTTACAAGTAGTCTCTGTCGTAACCAGGTCATTGGATGCTCTGCAGCCAGGAATTCTTGATTACTCAATAAGTCGTCAATGACTGGAACGCGCACCTGAGGTACAGAGGGCTCTGGTGCCAAAATCCAATGCATGGCTTTGAAAATATAAATTTATTCATAAGTTACCTTGCAATATGTGAAGAATGAAGTATTGTCACAGTGATGTCACAGAAAATAAGTTGACATGTCAAACATAAAAAGGTGTCTTTTCCCCAATTTCATTTTAAGACTGGACTTTAACTTTCTGGTACTTTTGTTGAAATATTAAAATTTAATAAAATATTTAGGACCATTGATCACAAAGAAATAAAAACATTATAGACCATTGTGGTCAACTCAAGCAATGAAAGTTACACTGGAATGTAAAATGGTGAATATCTAACACATTTTAGTAATAAACAAAAAGAATTTAAACAAATTCTACTACAAATGTTGCAAAGACCAAAGAGATGTCTTGCTATTATTCTCCAATACATCACAAAAGTCATCAACAAATAATCAATAATTTTAAATCTGTTTTCTCTAATATTGCCTGCCTTCACTAGGAAGATTGAAGATGTATCTTTTGGATTTTAATGATTTCAATTTGGTGGGGATGATGAACTTTTTTTTTCAGATTACAACGTTTTTTTCTAATCCTTCAAATACAAATGGACAAGGATAGCATTCAATTGTGAAGTCATGAAACATTTATGATGACTTTGCTTCTGCATTTAATAAAATAGGAGGAAAAAATATTTGTTGTAGCAGATTAGAAATAATTCCCACATCTAAGGAAGTATATAGCCTACAGTCTTGAGAATTTGTTTGCTAATAAAAGCCTTGCCCTTAGGGCTCTGTTTTTTATTTGCCAACAAAATCTCTGGACTATTTGGGTATATTCTCTAACAATTCCTCTGATACAGAATTATTTCTTTTAAAAGTAATGCAACATGTGCAATAAATATACATATGAACATTAACACAAACAGAACAAGATAAAACTTGTCACATTTTAAATATTACACCTGAAAATCTTCCCGATTGTCTCAACTTTTGGTACAAGAAGTCTCTGTCATTGCCATCAACAGGTCTATCTATTGCCCTGGTGATATTTTAAATTAATGTATGTCAGACCTTTATATATGCATATAAACTTGTGTGTTAACATCTCTCTCTCTCTTCCTCTCTCTCTATTAGTATTATATACTGAAAGGAAAGAGTAAATTAATATCCCTATGAGAATTTTTATGTGTTATTTAGCATCACTATGTGTTTTGTGTTTCGCATCCAAGAAACAGCCATAATAAATGGCTATGCCTACCTGTAATTTAAAAATCTGTCAGGTGCAGGAAAAAGTTCCTCCATCGTCTTAGTCTGACGAGGTCTTGGGGTGTTTGATCCAACTTTGGCGGACATCAGTTTTACTGACGTTTTTGTACCTGTATAAAGGTGTTCCATAAATTTACAAAGTTATATCAAATCATAGCATATAATATATAATAGTGCAGCCCTGGTCTTACAAATAAATCTTAAACTTACCAGTATGCTTATATGTATATGTCAAAGTAGTGGATTTGGAAATATCAGGCATAATTACCCTACTACTTCCAGTCACGTGGTGCACTGCACACATATTGGTGTGCATGTTTTCATATAATTTCTATTTATCAGTTTATCCCTAGAGTTGGTAAAGCATACCTAAAACAGAACAGACTTGGTAAAATTACATATTAAATAAACAACATAAAGTTACCCATAGAGAAGAATGCTGGCTTTATGGTGGCATTTATCCAACCCATTCACACATTCACATGTGCTTTGCTCAACGGTGTAGTTGGAACCAAGAGTTATCTAATAAATTAAAAAAAAAAATTTAAAATTTTAAAAGCAAAGAGCTGTGTTTACATGGAAACGTGAAAATTTTAGAGAAAAAAGAATTATAGATATGTAACACAAAGCATGACATAGTCGCTTTCAATCTAGGAAATTCGGAAAGAGTTTGTTTTAGATTTATGGTATAGGCACGATAAAACATATATACTTCTGGACATGTTGTACATTATGCATTATTTAATGCTTTACACATAAAGATTTACAAAAAACAACTTTTCTTTCTTCCAAAAATCTAAAAGAAATGGGATGAACTTACAGTGACCTGGTAGCTCCGGTCTCGCATGGAGGCTTGGACAATTCCCCTTATATACTGAGCATCTTTGTCGTAAACAAATTTAAAAACGTGGTCGGACTGTACGGCAGTCTCTGACTTCCGCATAAGTTTTGTTGTCCCCGCCGTATAATTAGACCAATATAATATTGAAAACGCCATACCCAAATCGCTTATATCTTGAGTAATATGGCGTCTTCTTTGTTTATCTCCAGAAACGAAATCTCGCGAAGTCTCGCGGAGCGCTGTGTAGGCCTATTAATGTTAAAAATGATATGGTTAACAATATCAGACGAGAGTCTGTTCCTGACCTTTGACACTAGAAAACCAGCTGACGAAAAAATCCTTTCTAAAGGCGCAGAAGTTGCTGGTACAGATGGTAACTTAGAAGCTAGTATTGCCAGCAAAGGGAAGGGGTATTCATTTGTAGGCCACTAAACAAGGGGATCTTCATCGGGATAAGATTTCTCTCAGAGATTGGGTTGAAATTCGCAGTAGGGAAAATTTTCGCCCTTTTCTGGAGATAATTCTGAAGGAAATCCAATGCAAGGTTGGAGACTGTTTTTACACTTAAAATAAGATTAATTGAAACGAATTTTTCATTCATTCTCGTTGTCAAATTCGTTCACGTACAGTTCCTGCAATACGGTAACATCTTGCAGAGCATCATGAGTCTTTGTCTTTGTTTGTCTTTGTTGGGCAAAGATTCTACTAAAGACTGCTGTCAGTAGCTTCTATTTTTCCTTCGTTACTCAGTTGAAACTTCCATAACTTTGGCTCCGATTTGTGTAAGTTGCTTGGTTTCTATCATTTGCAATGAAGGTGTACGAGGTCATTTCTAATTTTTTTTGCTTTAAAAAGGAGAGACTTGGTTACATTTAATGCAAACTTTTTTCCGTTGATTATGTATTTTTCTTAATTCTGCTGTTATATATTGACCAAATACAACACCCTCATCCATCTCCTGAGCTGATTTTGGCTTTGATCGGTTTTTAGCTCACCTGAGCCGAAGGCTCAAGTGAGCTTTTCTGATCACATTTTGTCCGGCGTCCGTCTGTCTGTCTGTCCGTCTGTCTGTCTGTCTGTCCGTCTGTCTGTAAACTTTTCACATTTTCGACTTCTTCTCAAGAACCCCTGGGCCAATTTCAACCAAACTTGCCACAAAGCATCCTTGGGTGAAGGGGATTCAAGTTTGTTCAAATGAAGGGCCACGCCCTAATTCAAGGGGAGATAATTGGGAATTAATGAAAATTTGGTGGTATTCTTTAAAAATCTTCTTCTCAAGAACCACTGTGCTAGGAAAGATGAAACTTATGGGGAAACATCCTCAGGTAGTGTAGATGCAAGTTTGTTCAAATCATGACCCCTGGGGGTAGGGCGGGCCCAAAATGGCCGACCAAAGTTTTACATAGAAATATATAGAAAAATTCTTTAAAAATCTTCTTCTCAAGAATGACAAAGATATAATTCATCATATTTATATGGAAATATCCTCAGGTAGTGTAGATTCAAGTTCATTCAAATCATGACCCCCAGGGGTAGGGTGGGGCCAAAATGGCCAACCAAAGTTTTACATAGAAATATATAGGAAAATTCTTTAAAAATCTTCTTCTCAAGAATGACAAAGCCATAATTGATCATATTTATATGGAAGCATCCTCAGGTAGTGTAGATGCAAGTTTGTTCAAATCATGACCCCCGGGGGTAGGGCGGGGCCAAAATGGCGGACCAAAGTTTTACATAGAAATATATAGGAAAATTCTTTAAAAATCTTTTTCTCAAGAATAGCTAAGCCATAATTGATCATATTTATATGGAAACATTTTCAGGTTGTGTAGATGCAAGTTTGTTCAAATCATGACCCCCCGGGGGTAGGGCGGGGCCAAAATGCCGACCAAAGTTTTACATAGAAATATATAGGAAAATTCTTTAAAAATCTTCTTCTCAAGAATGACAAAGCCATAATTCATCATATTTATATGGAAACATCCTCAGGTAGTGTAGATTCAACTTTGTTCAAATCATGACCCCTGGGGGTAGGGCGGGGCCAAAATGGCCAACCAAAGTTTTACATAGAAATATATAGGAAAATTCTTTGAAAATCTTCTTCTCAAGAATGACAAAGATATAATTCATCATATTTATATGGAAATATCCTCAGGTAGTGTAAATTCAGGTTTGTTCAAATCATGACCCCCGGGGGTAGGGCGGGGCCAAAATGGCCCACCAAAGTTTTACATAGAAATGTATAGGAAAATTCTTTAAAAATCTTCTTCTCAAGAATAGCTAAGCCATAATTGATCATATTTATATGGAAGCATCCTCAGGTTGTGTAGATGCAAGTTTGTTCAAATCATGACCCCCGGGGGTAGGGCGAGGCCAAAATGGCCTACCAAAGTTTTACATAGGAAAATTCTTTAAAAATCTTCTTCTTAAGAATAGCTAAGCCATAATTAATCATATTTATAGGAAAGCATCCTCAGGTAATGTAAATGCAAGTTTTTTCAAATCATGACCCCGGGGTAGGGCGGGCCACAATGGCCGACCAAAGGTGCTCAGGTGAGCGATGTGGCCCATGGGCCTCTTGTTTAAGTAAATAATCTAGAGAGACTTAAGAGTCCACATGGCAGGTCATACCATATCTACCTACCCTCATTCCCTCCAAGCACAGTTTCTTCTTTTCAATCTCAGATAACTCCACCTCGTTCTGACTCAAGGAGTGCTTCGAATCAATAAATTAACTTTTCTTTATAAACTTCGAATTTTCCGTACTCATTGGACAACATCGCACAATGTGGGAGTTGCTAGTAGAAGGAACAAAACTTCAAAAGCCTTCAGTCCTTTGCAGACCAACTCCTAAGAGAATTGGAATTCAGGAGGAATGAGGCAAGCAGATTAAAAGATAGCTAGGTTAATTAATTTATTTTTTTGCAGGTTTAACAATTTTATGTCAAAGAATTTTGTATTTGAAAAATATTTTTTTGTTATTGGTTATAATGAAGTATCTGCAAATTTCAGTTTCTAAATTATCTGATAGAATGGAGTGTTAGAAAGACTTTATTTTTAAGACTTGCTGACACAGGAAGAGGAGCAGGGGAAAGTTTCAATTTATTCAAGTTCAGACCACTATATGCAGATAAGGGGGACAAAAATTAACAAGTGTCACTTAGTAAGTAATCTTTATAACTTGCATAAAAAAGAAAATGCATTTATGATAATGTTCCAATTATGTATAGTTTTTTTTGGGAAATTGTAGAGAAAAATCAAAATCTTAGCTATTATCATTGCAGAAATTTCTGGACAACAATGCAACAGACCCTGTTGGGTACACACAGCTTGGTTAAGTGATATACAATGCGCTTTTAAAGGAAAAACGATATCTTGTGCCTTCAAGCTGATAATCAATGGCTTTTTTGAACGACATGAGATGGTGGGAACAACAGGCTGTAAGGTCGCATATTCCGAATAAGGAAAAGCCCTGAAAGGTTTGTTTGTATTTTGGAGCACACGGCGGATGTGACCGGTCGGCAGGGGATGCTCACTCCTCCATGGCACCTGATCCCACCTCTGATGTTTCGGAGGTCCGTGTTTGCTCTGCTCTTATTTTGTATATTTATTTAATGGACGTTGAAATTGAATACTGTTCGTTATTTCCATATCCTTCTTTTTATACCAGAACTCCATATGGCCATATATATGGCAGAAGGAACACCCCTGTGTATTTTGAGGTTAAAACGTCAGTGTCATGAATTCATACTTCTGTGTGACTTTGTGTAAAACTTTCATTTCCAGTCAATATCTCAAGAATGTTGATGCTAATGCTGATGATGAAGAAAATTCTTTAATTGATGTACCAGATTTCTTACGAGTGAAATTCAACCAACAGAGTATCACTTTGAACTATGATGATTATAGGACTGAAGACATTGTGAGCACTCTAAACAGTGAACTTCTGTCTGCCAAAAATGGGTTCAAAAACGGAAGCATTTATAAATCAGAAAATGGCAGTGTTACAGCGAGACTATATAAATCAACTCAGACAATCCATGTTCAAGGGAGTGAGAGATTTGCCTGGCTACGAGAATTCATTGGACAAATTCCTCACCTGCCAATAACTGAGGTTAGTAAAATTGAAGGGATGTAACAGCCACAAAATACTTCCACCCCTAAACCTTGTAAATTGCAAGATATGGAAAGCAGACCATGTCATAACTGTAACAGTTCTCAAATTATTCAAACACTGACAAAGTATATTACTGATCTTTCTGAGGAAGTTGCGAGACTGAAAATGGAGTTGCATTCTCTTCAGAACAAAAACACTCAGTTGGGAGATGCAACTACTCAGACAACGGAACCACCTACAAAAACCAAAGCTGTTGATACGCGTGACATAAAGGATACTTTTATAGAAGGCGTGTCGAGACATACACAGTATACCCGAGTTGAGACAAGGGAATTCTCAACTTCCAAGGAAACCTTGTCACCCCAGAAAGAGCAGAAAACCTCCAACAGACCGGAAAAGAACCGTACCCTGCCGACGAACGTTCCATCTGGAAAATCTGTTCTTGTAAAAGGTAGCTCAATCTTACAGCGAATACGTACCCGTGGATTACTAAAAAATGTTGCAGTCCGTACAAACAGAGGGGCTCGGCTGTCCGATATTAGACGGATCCTTCAGGGAATTGACCTAACACAATTCCAGTCAATCATAATCCTTGCCGGTGGACATGATGCTTCCAGCAACCGAGATATTGAGACAAGTGAATGTGATCTCACCGAAATTGTGCTTGATATCCAAAGGAGATCGCCATGCACCGAAATTTATATCTCAGAGAGACCACCACGAAGAGATACAAGTGTTTCTCAAATAAATGAAATCATCAAATTTGTTTGTGAGAAATACAGTGTGAATTTTATCTCGCTCCGAAATATGTGCCAATCTTCGGATCTGTTCTGGAAGGATGGGATCCATCTATCCGACAAGGGAACATCAACACTCCTGAAAGCCTACGATTCTTACGTCCGGATTATCAAAACGCGTCGTTTAAATGATACACAAAATATGCCTGGAAATATGAATGTGTGTTTCTACTGTTGTGAAACTGGCCATTCCTCTCAGAATTGTCGACACGGATTTAAGATTGTCTGCTGGAACTGCCACTCCCCGGGCCACAAAGCAAAACACTGTTCATATTAGGAATTCGCTAAAGAAGAAAATGCCGAACATTCTACCCTCTTAAATTTAAACCCATTTAGTGTTTTAAACAATCTCTGTGCTGAATGTGGTGAAATATCATTACAAACACCTCATCAACTCTTATTGACCATATTTATACGACCCTACCAGAAAACATATGTGAATCTGCAGTACCGTCAATTGCAATATCTGACCACTATTCTGTTTGTTTTACGAGAAAATTAAATAATAACACCAACAAATTCAAACACACGGAAAAAACATACAGAGACTTTTAAACGATTTAATGAACATAATTTTCTTGCAGACTTAAAGGAGGTTAATTTCCATTCATTGGAATTATTCTCTGACCCTAATGAAGCACTTAATAAATTTTATTCACTTTTTAATGAGGTATTAGATAAACACGCAAAAGTAAAATTAAAAAGAGTAAAGCATGACAAAAGACTTAAATGGTTAACTCAAGAAATTCTGCAAGCTCAGCACATGCGTGATACCCTCCATAAAAATAAAGAATTTGAAAATTTCAAAATATGGCGCAATAAAGTCACATCACTAATTGAAAACGCCAAGATTAGTTATTACAAAACAGCTATAGAACAAAACAAAAAACCAAAACAAATGTGGGATGTACTTAACAATTTAGCCTATAAATCTAATAATTATATTCCAGCTGTACTTGGTAAAAATAATTATATCTTAGAGGACACACAAGAAATAGTAGAAATGTTTAATTCTCATTTTTCAAATATTATTTATAGGGGAACGTACTTATTTTATTCGTACAAGTAGAGCTTTTCAAAAAAGCTTACCATTCAACAATTTTAAACTGTAAACAGATCTATACAAAATTTCTTGATTTTGTATTTCTAAATTAGCTTTTTACGGGTATAAGTCCTACCACGGTTGTCGCTCGGTCATGTCCGAGAGCATTCTCTCACCAGAGGACGCTACGCAAGCTTCACTTACACCTCTGTCAACGCCTGTTGTACAAGATTCTTGTACAAATTTTAAACAATGAATAAAATGCATCAATAATTGTTTTGATTCTTTTATTTATTTATAAAAAGGATAAAGTATCTTTCAATTAAGTTGTAAAATTTGTTTAAACATTTTTTTTCTCCGAAGTTTTTTTAGAACTATTTTGCGGAGGTAAAAATTAAATAAGGTCACATGATAACAAAAATGGAGGACCGAGTTAAAAATGCTGTGTTTGTCTATAATAGGAAAATTTCCGTTAAACCCAAGCAGGTGGAGACCTTATGTCATGTTCTTAACGGTAACAATGTCTTGGTTAACTTGCCAGTTGGATATGGGAAGAGTTTGATCTTCCATGTTTTACCAGAACTGTTGAAATCCGATACAAAAACCACTCCAATCGTTATTGTGATTTCGCCGCTAAACATTATTCATAAGGACCAGTTGTCTTCATTGGCCGAGCACAGCATTCCCTCTTATAGACTAAACATTGAAACGAAGCTTTGTGATTTCACGGAAGATGGTAAGGTATATGAAGCAAATTCCGACGTAAACCTGGATGATGTTATTGCCGGGAAATTTCGCCATGTGTTTTGTCATCCCGAAGCTTTGCTGAATACAAGTCTTGGAAGGAAATTACTCGACAATGATGATTTTTGTAGCTTAGTCGTGGCTGTGGTGGTTGACGGATGTCACATTTTAGATAAATGGTAAATTTTAGATGGTAATTGAATTGGCAAATTAACGGATCTTAAGTATATATAGCGCAATAGAATGTTAGAATAACATAGAAATATAGGATATATAGACGAGAATACTGATATGTAGCGATATACTCACTAATACTTGTTTTACTTGGATTATTAACTTTGCCTATGATTTGGATTTCTATGTGATTGTTTACTTGGATTTTATATACTGTGAATTATTTTTCCTGGATGTTTTTATTTGTGATGTGTTGTGTAAATAAACTGTAGAATAGACGAACTTGAATCTCATTTCAAGATATGAAAAGAATTTAACGCTACCAAATAGAAAATTAAAGACTGAGGACAAAATGTAAATACGGCCTCTCAGTCGGCGTTACACAAGAACCTTAATTTTCTATCAAGCCCTGGGTGACACTACATTTCAGCGCGATTTTCTGGGGACCAATAAAATAAGGTTGTTTTATTCGATGTAGATACCCGCTCCTACTTTTGTTGTTGCATTTCCTAAGCTATCTGTGCTTGTATTTCAAGAGGTCAGCTTTGACGAATAGTTTATAGAATGAGTTACTTTTAATTTTGTTTATTAACTCGGACATAAAACTATTCGTTTAAACATATGAATCTTGCATGCTTGATTTAATGTGGTAGCAGTTAAGCCAAATTGGATTTAGAAATTTTGGTTTGTGCTATAGCATAATTAAAATTTTAACAGATGCCAAAAGGCCAAAGATATCGGCTAAAATGCCAGTAATTTTAAAAGGGAACTCTCATCAGGTGCTAGTCCCAAACTCCAAGCAGGTTTGTTTCGGTAATGAATTGGTAAGTGTGGGGATTATTAAATAAGTTCTATTTACCTGTCTGTTTTAAAAAAAAATTAACTCAGTAAAAAGGAATCTACCTATTATGATACAAATTTAAGGTCAAAGTTCAAGGTCACCAAATCCACAATTCTGTCTGTTTTAGCACTTTGAGATTTTGCAAGACAATTCATACCACAAATTACTATGGACTACAGAATACCCCAATTTATATTAACGTCAAAGGTCAAGGTATCTGTGTGTTTTTATTTCAATGTGATATATTACGAAGCTTTTGAAATATATGTATGGTCCCACCTAGTGATGGGGAATCGGAAAAAAATCATAATCGATTATCGGTAATAATCGGCTGGGCATAATCGATTAATAATCGATTATAATCGAAATTTTGAACTTTAATAAAATTAATATAGAAAAGTTAAAACTTTCAGATTTCTGTCAGACTTTTACAAAAAAACATTTACTTACATAAAATATTCAAAAATGTTAATTGAAATTTCTTTTTTAAAAAGTGGAAAATAGTATTTTGTTTACTTTAAACAATATAGGACTATTGAAACAGAATGGGAATTTATTTTTTTATATAAAGTCCATGCAATGGGTATTTTACTGATATTAGTCCCACCTTTCATTTAATACATGTACGTATTTATTTCTTAAAATTAGTTTTAATTAGTTAAAATTGCAAGTTGTAAAAGTAATTATCCAGAAGTTAGACACTTGTATTTATGATTATAATTACGTTTAAAGATTGACTAGACTAATTATGTTTTCCTTTACTTGCAATACTACCGTTTCCTGGTATTAGTCTAACCCCATATTAATCATGGCGGTAAAAATATCAACAAGACACGGGATCCTTCCATGTTTTCAACATTCATCACTACTTTTATGCTCTTTGCACTTGGATTTGGTAATGAAATTAAAGTATGACAATTTTATTTTTTGTTAGCGATGTCGGCGACATTTATTTTATAATCGATTAGTAGCATCGAAGAGCTTCTAACGACCGACAATCGATTGTCGCCGACAATCGTTCCATCACTAGACCCACCTGACCTTAAAGTGTCTCTTTTAGTCCAATCCTAGATCCATTCAAACTCTTCTTTTTCCTTAAATAGGGGGGGGGGGGGACAAATTCTTTAAAATAGCTTTTTGATCAAAAACCATGGTTCAGAGTAGCTTATGGGAGAGGATGATTAAGAATATTACACTAATGTTTTATTCTACGCTCATTAACGTTTTTGTTTACATTCATGTATAATGTAAGTTTTTACTCAATATTTAACTTTATTAGGTCACCTGAGTAAACTCAGGTGACCTATTGCTATCTGTTTTCGTCGGTCGTCGTGCGTCGTGCGGTGTGCGTCGTCCGTTAACATTTGAACATTTTCAGCTTCTTCTCTGCAACCACTGAACCAATTTTAACCAAATTTGGCACAAAGCATCTATGGGTGAAGGGGAACAAAATTTGTGAATTTCATGGTCCCTGCCCCCCTGGGGCCTGGGGGGTGGGGCAAAAACTACTAAAATTAATGCAATCTTTAAAAATCTTCTTCTTTACTCCTGGACATCAAGCAGATAAACTGTTTGCATGATTGTAATCAGCATTGAGTCCTCTACCAAAATTGTGAAATTTATGGCCCCAGGGTCAGGGGTTCTAGTGCTAGGGTGGGGCTAAATAAGTATATAGTGAAAATGCATTATTTCTTTGAAAATCTTCTTCTCTGCTCCTGGGTATTAAATAAACTAACTAAGTGCATAGTTATGATGAGCAAGAGCGCCTCTACCAAAATTGTGAATTTTATGGCCCCAGGGTCAGATGTTCTAGTGTTAGGGCGGGGCTCTATAGATTATATAGTGAAAATTCATGAATTCTTTGAAAATCTTCTTCTCTGCTCCTGGGTATTAAATAAACTAACTAAGTGCATAGTTATGATGAGCAAGAGTGCCTCTACCAAAATTGTGAAATTTATGGCCCCGGGGTCAGGGGTTCTAGTGCTAGGGGGGGGGGGGGGGGGGCTGGCTCGATAGATTATGTATTTAAAATAAAAGAGTTCTTTAAAAATATTATTATCTGCTCCTGGGTATTAAATAAACTAACTAAGTGCATTGTTATGATGAGCAAGAGTGCCTCTATCAAAATTGTGAATTTTATGGCCCCAGGGTCAGGGGTTCTAGTGTTAGGGCAGGGCTCTATAGATTATATAGTGAAAATTCATGAATTCTTTGAAAATCTTCTTCTCTGCTCCTGGGTATTAAATAAACTAACTAAGTGCATAGTTATGATGAGCAAGAGTGCTTTTACCAAAATTGTGAAATTTATGGCCCCGGGGTCAGGGGTTCTAGTGCTAGGGGGGGTGGGGGGGCTAAATAAGTATATAGTGAAAATGCATTATTTCTTTGAAAATCTTCTTCTCTGCTCCTGAGTATTAAATAAACTAACTAAGTGCATAGTTATGATGAGCAAGAGTGCTTCTACCAAAATTGTGAAATTTATGGCCCCGGGGTCAGGGGTTCTAGTGCTAGGGGGGGGGGGGGGGGCTAAATAAGTATATAGTGAAAATGCATTATTTCTTTGAAAATCTTCTTCTCTGCTCCTGGGTATTAAATAAACTAACTAAGTGCATAGTTATGATGAGCAAGAGTGCTTCTACCAAAATTGTGAAATTTATGGCCCCAGGGTCAGGGGTTCTAGTGTTAAGGTGGGGCTCTATAGATTATATAGTGAAAATGCATTATTTCTTTGAAAATCTTCTTCTCTGCTCCTGAGTATTAAATAAACTAACTTAGTGTATAGTTATGATGAGCAAGAGTGCCTCTACCAAAATTGTGAAATTTATGGCCCCGGGAACAGGGGTTCTAGTGCTAGGGTGGGGCTAAATAAGTATATAGTGAAAATGCATTATTTCTTTGAAAATCTTCTTCTCTGCTCCTGGGTATTACATAAACTAAGTGCATAGTTATGATGAGCAAGAGTGCCTCTACCAAATTGTGAAATTCATGGCCCCGGGGTCAGGGGTTCTAGTGTTAGGGCGGGGCTCTATAGATCATATAGTGAAAATTCATGAATTCTTTGAAAATCTTCTTCTCTGCTCTTGTGTGTTAAATAAACTAACTAAGTGCATAGTTATGATGTGCAAGAGTGCCTTTACCAAAATTGTGAAATTTATGGCCCCGGGGTCAGGGGTTCTAGTTTTAGGGTGGGGCTCTATTGATTATATAATGGAAATACATGAATTCTTCGAAAAAATTTCTTTTTTGCTCCTAGGAATTAAATAAACTAAGTACATAGTTATGATGAGCAAGAATACCTTTTCCAAAATTTTGATTTTATGGCCCTTGGGTCAGGGGTTCTAGTGATAGGGTGGGGCTCTATTGATTATATAGTGAAAATACATTAAATCTTTGAAAATTTTCTTCTCTGCTCTTGGGTATTAAGCAGATGAACTACCTATGTAGTTATGATGAGCAAGGACCCTAATCTTCTAGAATTGTGAATTTCAAGGCCCCAGGGTCAGGGGTACCATAGGGGGAATGTACTTATATACTGAAACTGGATGAATTGTTTGAGATCTGCTCCTTGGTATTAATCAAATATTTTTGAAAAGCAAGGGTGCCTTTTCAAAAATTGTGCAATGAGTGGATCTAGGCCTAAGGGTCAGGGGTTCATGTGTGATTGGGGCATTACTGATCATGCTGAATATTACTGATTACTTGAAATGCATTTTTTGTTCCCCCACCCTGCCTATGTGTATTAAGTAAACAAACTAAGCAACTGCTAAGTGTATTGTTATGATGATCAAATTGTGCCTCTTTCAAGATTGTGAATGCCATAGCATCTTGCTTAAAACATTAATCAAATTAAATCGCTGGAAAGTTGTTGCATAATGCTCAGGTGACCTATAAGGCCCATGGGCCTCTTGTTTTCAGAATAAAAAGGCTTTTGTTTTGGAGAAGCTGGAACGGAGAACGATTAATTCTCGGTATGCTGCTGCAGGAAAGACTCTGAAGGTTTTTTTTTGCAAGAAATAGTAGTGGGAAAAATCATAGATTCAACATTTAAGAGGGAGAACAGGCTCCTAAATAAAAAGATGGCAATATTTTAAATCAAAATATCCTTACGCTGTTTAACTGAACGTTGAAAATGGAGAAAGAGTTAGAGAAATTAGTGGAGATTGGACAAAAGTTAGGTCTGCACGGAGATCAGTTGTTGGAGTATGTTAGAGAAAAAGAAAGATCAGAAAGAAAAGTTGAAGAAGATAAATTATTGAGAGAAGAGAGAGCAAAGGAACGAGAGGCAAAGAGAGAAGAGAAAGAACTAGATTTGCAGATAGTACAATGTGAGCAAGAGGCAAAGAGAAAAGAAAAAGAGTTGAGCATGGAGATGCAAATGAAAGAATCAAGCAATCATTTGGCATTGTTAGAAAAACAAATTCAGCTAGAGAGAGTTAAAGCAGAGGCATTGGCATTAGAAGTAAGTGCTAAGCATCAAAGTACCCCCATGTCCCCTGAGGTGTCTGTTCAAAATCGTGCCAAGATGCCCAAACTTCCTCCCTTTAATGATCAAAGAGACTGTATTGACGCTTATCTACAGAGGTTTGAAAGGTTTGCAGAAAATGCTAAGTGGTCTAAGGATACATGGTCAATAAATCTTAGTGCTTTGCTTACAGGTACTGCTCTTGAAGTTTACTCTCGTTTATCTCCTGGGGATGCATTTGATTATGATAAGCTCAAGTGTTCATTGCTTCAGAGATTTAGAATGTCCGAAGAAGGTTTCCGCGAGAAATTCAGAGGTTGTAAACCAGAAAAAGGAAAGATTCCTCCTCAATTCTTTGCGCGTTTAGACAATTATCTGAAAAGGTGGATGGAACTCGCAAAATCCCCGTCAACATTTGAGGGCTTAAAAAATCTTATGTTGCGCGAACAATATATTTCAAGTTGTAGTAAGACTTTGGCTACTTTCTTACGAGAACGTCACCCGAAAGATGTTCAAGAGATGACGCGGTTAGCAGAGCAATTTATTGAAGCGCACGGCACTTCTTCATTTTCTTACGATCGCACAAACTATCAAGTAGCGACTAATGATGTGAGGTCAACGTCAACAACGTTTCAAAAGAAACCTTTCTCAAGTTCAGGTAAGAATGATAGAAAGTGTTACGAGTGTGGTAGATCTGTTTACATCGCTAAAGATTGTTTTGACAGGTTGAAGAAAGGAAATCGTTCTCAGACTTACAAAAGCGCAGCGATGCTAAGCTCTGGTTCTTCATCAAAGGCTACTTCCCGATCTGCAAAATCACAGCACCAGAAAGTTGATGTTGAGAGTGAGCATCAACAAGGAAACCAATCTACTGAATCAGGTAAACATGTAGGTTCTTTGTGTATTTTGGCAGATAAATTGAAAGACTGTTGCATACAAGACAATCAAGTTACGTTACGTTGTGGGCATATGTTACCGGTCATTGGTGGAGCTTGTCGTGTTTGTCATAATATGCCAGTTTCAGATGGGTATGTAGGTAATCATCCTGTGGAGGTTCTGCGAGACAGTGGATGCACAGGAGTTGTGGTAAAAACCAGTCTCGTACCTAAAGACCAACTGCCAGGGCGGAGTGTGGAATGTGTACTCATCGACGGGACTGTCCGGAAAGTTCCCGAGGCTTACATAAAAATACATACACCGTTCATAACAGGTAAGGTCAAAGCTCTATGTATGAACAACCCAGTCTATGGTTTAATCATAGGTAACATAAAAGGTGCAAGAGATCCCTCTGACCCTGATCCTGATCCAAAATGGGACAATGGAAGAAATAATGAAGTTGAGGAAAACGATACACATGACTTGGTGGAAGGCTCAGCTGTACAGACAAGAGGTCAAGTACAGAAGGAAAAGGAAAAGTACAAAACGTTAAAGGTAACTAGTATCACAGACAATTTCACTTCAGTGGATGATATGATAGTTGCACAAAATGAGGACGCTACACTGGATAAGTATCGGGAATACGCAAATACTGGTGTTAAGAAGTTCACAGGACAACAGAATGTGTCGTGGTTTGTCATTGAAGACGGTCTATTGTTCCGATATTTCCAGTCTCCGAAGGTTAGTAGCAATAAAATTTTCAAACAGTTTGTTGTTCCTTCACTACACCGTATTACAGTTATGAAACTCGCACATGATTGTGTACTGTCTGGTCACTTAGGAATTAGAAAGACAACAGATAGGGTATTGTTTAACTTTTATTGGCCAGGTGTACAAGGTGATGTAGGAAGATATTGTAGATCATGTGACGTTTGTCAGCGAACCGTACCCAAAGGTAAGATCTTCCCAGTTCCATTAGAGTCTATGCCCCTCATTGAGACTCCTTTTGAGCGTGTTGCTGTAGATTTGATTGGTCCAATTTTCCCAGCAACAGATCGTGGGAACAGGTATGTACTCACTATGGTAGACTACAGTACAAGATACCCCGAAGCCGTCGCACTCAAAGGCATTGAGACGGAACGTGTGGCTGAGGCATTGTTTGAATTCTTCACTAGACTTGGAATTCCTAAGGAAATTTTATCAGATATGGGAACCCAGTTTACGTCTTACCTTATGAAAGAGGTAGGTCGTTTACTTTCCATTGCACAACTTACAACTACTCTGTACCATCCTGCCTGCAATGGTTTGGTTGAAAAGTTCAATGGATCACTTAAACAAATGCTCAGACGTATGGCTACTGAAAGACCCAAGGATTGGGAAAGGTATATAGCACCTTTATTATTCGCATACCGTGAAGTTCCTCAAGAGAGCATGGGTTTTTCACCATTTGAATTATTATATGGTAGATCAGTCCGAGGACCGATGACACTTCTACGAGAGATGTGGACGAAAGAATTAAAAGACCCAGAAGTCAAAAGCACTTATCAGTACGTCATCGACTTGAAAGAGCGTTTAGAAGAGACATGTGAATTAGCTAGGAAGTCCTTACAAAAGTCCAGTCAGCGCTACAAGAAATATTACGATCGGAAAACAAGGGCACGTTCATTCAACGTTCAGGATAAGGTATTAATCCTCCTTCCGACGGACAACAACAAGCTACTCATGCAATGGAAGGGTCCATTTACTATTGTTTCCAAATGTTGAATGGCTGACTACAAAGTAGATGTACAGGGTAAGATCAAGACTTTCCATGCTAACCTTTTGAAGAAGTATGTTGAAAGAGAAGTAAGTACACCCGAAGTTCTTAGTTATTGTTCTGTCATAGAAGAAGAAATACCTCAAGATGGTGAGACTTCAGAAGGTGAGAGTGATTTCCCTCTAGAGATACCGCCTTCCGAAGCTAAGGAGACATTTCAAGATGTGAATGTTGACACAGATCTGACTGAGCAGCAACAAGATGACGTCAAAAAGATTTTGTCGGAATTCAAAGATGTTTTGTCGGATTTACCAAATCTTACTCATTTGGCTCGGCATGAGATACATCTGACAACTACGGATCCTATTCACAACAAACCGTATCAAATTCCATTCGCTCTACGTGATTCAGTTAGGGAAGAAATCAAGAAAATGGATTGAGATGGACATCATAGAGCCGTCCGAATCCCCTTACGCAAGCTCTATCGTTGTTGCCAAGAAAGCTGATGGTTCTAAGAGAATATGCATCGACTTTAGAAAGCTAAACAAGGTGACAGTGTTTGATGCCGAACCAATGCCCGATCCCGAGGAAATTTTTGCTAGAATTGGACAAAGTAAGTATTTTACTAAAGTAGACCTTTGCAAGGGATATTGGCAAATTCCTATGAGGGACGAGGACAAAGACCTGACATCATTCGTCACTCCTGATGGTTTGTTTAGATTCAAAGTAATGCCGTTTGGTCTATCAAACGCGGCAGCGACGTTTAATCGCATGATGCGCGTTTTGTTGAAAGATACCGATAGTTTCATTGACGATATCTTGATTCATTCAGAAACGTGGGAAGAACATTTGGTGTCTATCAGGTGTTTATTACAAAGACTACGGTCGGGGAAACTGAATGCAAAACCATCTAAATGTTTTGTAGGTTTTAGCTCACTTGAATTTTTAGGTCACTCAGTTGGAAATGGTGTAATGCGACCTAATAATGACAAGCTTGAGGCAATCAAGAAAGCCCCTCGCCCTGAAACCAAGAAACAGGTACGTTCTTTCTTGGGACTGATTGGTTATTACCGCAGGTTTGTTCCCAACTTTGCGGCAGTTGCTTGTCCTTTGACAGATTTGACAAAGAAAGGTACCCCAAATAAAGTCGAATGGTGTGATGAACACGAGAGATCATTTATGAATTTAAAGTCATTGCTTTTATACGCCCCAATACTTAGACTCCCTGACTTTAACAAAGACTTCTTTCTCAGAACCGATGCTTCCGACTACGGAATAGGTGCTGTTTTGTTGCAGAAGCATGAGAAAATGTTCCCTGTCGCATATGCCAGTAGAAAGTTGAACGAAAGAGAGAGGAATTATTCTGTGATTGAGAAAGAGTGTGTAGCTATTGTATGGGCTGTGAGAAAATTTCAGGCATACTTGTACGGTAGGACATTCGTTCTGCAGACAGATCATCAACCATTGGTCTATCTGAACAGATCAAAAGTGTCAAATGGTAGGTTGATGCGTTGAGCTATCTTTTTGCAATCCTACAAGTTTGTAGTTCATGCTATCAAAGGTGTTGATAACGTAGGCGCAGACTTTTTAAGTCGTCATGTTTTGTAAATATTGTTGATTTGAATTTACTTTCAAAATATGGTTTCCAATTTTGAAGCTGAAAAGGGGAGGTATTGTCACAATTTTTATTAAATTTGCTCATGTCGGTTATGGCGTACCATAATTTCAATTCTCACCGTATACTCGTTACGGATAGTTGGTCACGGTTGTCAGACCGGTTTGTAAAATTGTCGACGTGTGAGTTGATAGCAGGCCGTAGAAGCGAGAAGGTGTGTCCTTCCGTAGTGAAAATGTTGTATAACCTGTGTGGTCTCCAGACAAAAAGCTGTGTGCATTTGGCCTGAATGTTTGGTGTGTTTGAGAAGTTTTCCTGTGTGGAAAGTGTAGTATTTTTAGTACATTGGCAGCGGTGAGTGTGAAATGTTTATTAGGTCTTTCCACCTTTCTGTGGAAAGACCTATTGATTTTCTTCTGTTTCTTATTATTATTCTTCTTCCGCTGATTTTTTATTTCGACATTTATCAAAAAGACTTTTTGTTCATCGTAAGAGTCATTAAAAGTTATGAACAAATTTGACCCAACGCTTATGAACTATGACCGCTTTCGAAGTTATTGCCCCTTTTGCAAGAAATGCTTGTTATCGCTACTCCTTTGAAACCGTAAACCGTAGAGGTATGAAACCTTCACTAAAGTCTTCAACTAATTGAGAGGACTCTGGAATCTATTCATTGCGAAAGTATTCGGTGACCCCTTCAATGAGTTATTGCCCCTGAAACTTTTTTAATTTTAGAAATAATTAAAAATTTTCAAAACAAGAAGTGATAGAGACATGGGACCAACTGCATAAGATTTATTGACCTTTGATCATGAAATTCATGCAAAGGTCAAAGGTCAAGGTCATTCCAAATTTGAGAAATTAAGCTCTTTTTATATCTTTTTTGTCTTTTAACATATACAAACTGTCTTAGCATCATTAATATGTACTCTTAAAACTATTTTAAAGATTTAATTCGTATTCCTTAAGATTGACCCTATTAAAAGTTATCGCCCTTTGTACGAAAAACCTTGTTATCGCTACTCCTTCAAAACTGTAAACCGTAGAAATATGAAACCTTCACTAAAGTCTTCGACTAATTGAGAGGACTCTGGAATCTATTCATTGCGAAAGTATTCGGTGACCCCTTCAATGAGTTATTGCCCCTGAAACTTTTTTAATTTTAGAAATAATTAAAAATTTTCAAAACGAGAAGTGATAGAGACATGGGAACAACTGCATAAGATTCATTGACCTTTGATCATAAAATTAATGCAAAGGTCAAAGGTCAAGGTCATTCGAAATTTGAGAAATTATGTTTTTTTTATATCTCTTTTGTCTTTAAACATATACTTAATATCTTAGCATCATTAATAAGTACTCCTAAAACTATTTTAAATATTTCATTTTTGTTCCCTAAGATTAACCCTTTTAAAAGTTATTGCCCCTTGTGCAAAAAACCTTGTAATTGCTACTCCTCCGAAACTGTAGACCGTAGAGACACCAAACCTTCACTAATGTCTTTAGAATCTTGAGGCATAACTACAATGTATAAGTGCAAATGGATCTAATGACCTCTTATATGAGTTATTGCCCTTTAACGTCTTTGTACTTATTATTAAACCTTATAACTTAAAAACTATAAGTCATAGAAGCATGGGGTCAATTGCATTGTGACCCTTGACCTTTGTCCTTGAGCATTTTTTCAAGGTCAAAGGTTCAAGGTCATTTCAAATTTTTTTAATTTTCATTTTTTTCTATCCTTTAAGACAGTTTTGGTTTCTTATTCATGGAATCTAATTTGAAGGAGTCAGATATAAAACAAAATTGAAATTCAAAGAAGGTGGAAAGACCTCTTATTGTTCTGTGAACAATAAGTCTCCTAGTTATTATTATTATTATTAGGTCTTTCCACCTTTCTGTGGAAAGACCTCTTGAAATGCTTCTGTTTATTATTATTATTATTATTATTTTTCCGCTATGGACTTTTGATACGAAAGACTTATTGAAAAACTTTTTAGTTCATGATACTCGACATCAAAAGTTATTTCGAAAAACAACCCAACGTATATGACCTATGACCCCTTACGGAGTTCTTGCCCCTTTTATGTAAAACCTTGTTATCGCTACTCCTTCGAAACCATAAACCGTAGAAATATAAAACCTTCACTAAAGTCTTCGACTCATTGAGAGGATTCTGGAATCTATTCATTGCGAAAGTCTTCGGTGAATCCTTCAATGAGTTATTGCCCCTGAAAGTCTTTGAATTTTACAAATAATTAAAAATTTTCAAAACGAGAAGGTGTAGAGACATGAGACCAACTGCATAAAATTCATTGACCTTTGAGCTTAAAATTCATGTAAAGGTCAAAGGTCAAGGTCATTCCAAAATTGAGAAATTAACCTCTTTTTATATCTTTTTTGTCTCTTAACATATACAAACTGTCTCAGCATCATTAATATGTTCTCTTAAAACTATTTAAAAGATTTAATTTGTATTCCGTAAGATTGACCCTATTAAAAGTTATCGCCCTTTGTGCGAAAAACCTTGTTATCGCTACTACTTCAAAACCGTAAACCGTACAAATATGAAACCTTCACTAAAGTCTTCGACTCATTGAGAGAAATCTGGAATTTATTCATTGCAAAAGTCTTTGGTGACTCCTTCAATGAGTTATTGCCCCTGAAAGTTTTTGAATTTTACAAATAATTAAAAATTTTCAAAACGAGAAGGTATAGAGACATGAGACTAACTGCATAAGATTCATTGACTTTTGAGCTTTAAATTTGTGTAAAGGTCAAAGGTCAAGGTCATTCCAAAATTGAGAAATTAAGTTGTGTTTATATCTTTTTTGTCTCTTAACATATATAAACTGTTTTTGCATCATTAATATGTACTCTTAAAACTATTTTTAAGATTCAATTCGTATTCCGTAAGATTGACCCTAATAAAAGTTATCGCCCTTTGTGCGAAAAATCTTGTTATTGCTACTACTTCAAAACCGTAAACCGTACAAATATGAAACCTTCACTAAAGTCTTTGACTCATTGAGAGAATTCTGGAATTTATTCATTGCGAAAGTCTTTGGTGACTCCTTCAATGAGTTATTGCCCCTGAAAGTCTTTGAATTTTACAAATAATTAAAAATTTTCAAAACGAAAAGGTGTAGAGACATGAGACCAACTGCACAAGATTCATTGACCTTTGAGCTTAAAAGTCATGTAAAGGTCAAAGGTCAAGGTCATTCCAAAATTGAGAAATTAAGCTGTTTTTATATCTTTTTTGTCTCTTAACATATATAAACTCTCTTTGCATCATTAATATGTACTCTTAAAACTATTTTTAAGATTCAATTCATATTCCGTAAGATTGACCCTATTAAAAGTTATCGCTCTTTGTGTGAAAAATCTTGTTATCACTACTACTTCAAAACCGTAAACCGTACAAATATGAAACCTTCACCAATGTCTTCGACTCATTGAGAGGATTCTGGAAATTATTTATTGTGAAAGTATTCGGTGACTCCTTCAATGAGTTATTGCCCCTGAAGGTCTATGAATTTTACAAATAATTAAAAATTTTCAAAACGAGAAGGTGTACAGACATGAGACCAACTGCATAAGATTCATTGACCTTTGAGCTTAAAATTCGTGCAAAAGGTCAAAGGTCAAGGTCATTCCAAACTTGAAAAATTAAGCTCTTTTAATATCTTTTAAAATATACAAAATTTCTTAGCATCATATTATTATGTACTCTTAAAACTATTTAAACGATTTAATTTGTATCCCATAAGATTGAACCTATCTAAAGTTATCGCCCTTTATGCGAAAAACCTTGTTATTGCTACTACTTCCAAATCGTAAATCGCAGAGACATGAAACCTTCACTGATGTTTTTGACTTTTTGAGAAGAATCTGGAATTTATCATTGTGAAAGTATTCAATGACAACTTCAATGAGTTGTTGCCCCTGAAAGATTTTGAATTTAACAAATAATTACAAATTTTCAAATTGAGAAGTTGTAGAGACATGGGACCAACTGCAAAAGATTCATTGACCTTTGATGTTAAATATAAAGCAAAGGTCAAGGTCATTCCAAAAACGAGAAATTAAGCTCTTTTTATATCTCTTTTGTCTTTTAACATATACAAAATGTTTTTGCATAATTAATTTGTACTCTTAAAATTATTTAAACTATTTCAATCTTGTCCTTTAAGATTGACCCTATTGAAAGTTATTGCCCTTTGTGCGAAAAACCTTGTTATTGCTACTGCTCCAAAAGCGTAAGCCGAGGAGACTAAAACTGCTCTGAAACTGAATATGTCATCATGTTAAGAGAAATGTTTTCCAACGGTCTGAAGTTATTTAATACGTACAAAGCGTCAAACTTCATGCATTTGAAAACTTCCAAATTCTAGTATCTAGATTTTTATATAAATTGCAATTGCGTCATGGTAGCTGTAGTAGGTAGGGACAATTGAAACTTGAAATTGAGGACAACCTTTCATGTAAACGTGGTCGATCAATGTTCCATTTTCTGTTGTTGGATTTTCGATGCATTGTCTGAATCCATTCAATGTCATAAAATTAAGAATTGATGTCTGATTGTTCAGAATATCTTGATTAAAATCACCAACGACAATTAGCCTACTAGAGAGACTTTCCAACCGGCTAATGAGTAGCGTTAAAGCTTCCATAAATTTTCCAATCACGTATCTTTGTGGTCTGTAAATGATGGCAAATACAGTGTCAATTCTTTCAATTCTGAATGCAATGCACTCTAGATTTTTGGCTATCTTAACTTCCTCATGTAAAACTCCAGATCTGCAAAATACACTGACACCTCCATGTTGCATTTCAGCAAGTTCTTTATAAAAAGGGCAGTTTCTATTATAAGCTGAAGATCTTTTTAAATGTCTTGCTAAAAATCTGAACAGAAAAATTATAAACACTTGTACGTGTAATGTTAAAGTATATGCACAGTGCATGTATGCGTAAAACTTAAGATCTAAACCTCTCTCATAACTTAACACATGTTACGAACAGATACAGGGACAGCCAATATATTGCATCAATTAAAACAATTTTTGACATAATGACCATAATGAGCCTCCATACCCGTAACCATGCAGACAGAAATAATCTTTTTCTTGTTTAATTCAATAAACCCTTTCCAGTTTAAGTTGACAATTGTAACAAACATTAATTTGTGCACATTAATGAGCAATAAGTGAGATTCAAACAGGCTTATATATCCCCGCAATCATCGGTTGCTATGTTAAAAATGCAACTTCCGTTAAAAAAAGAGTGCTCGCATTTTCAAACGCAACGGTAGAAAATTTATTAAAATTCAAAACATGCAAGCATGACAGTTTTTGTTCATTGTAATACCCACCATAACGTGCGGTTCAAACGCCTTTTATGGTATCGGGTGAAATTGAGGGTATCCACGACTGGAAATATAGCGTAATTTCACTATAATAGTGAAATACCACTATTATAGCGGAATTTACGTTTCCCCCCAACCTGTATAAGTCGGGTTTTTGGGAGTTAGAATTTGGTCCAAAACTCTATGTCCGACTTATACTCGAGATATAAACATATTGATATCTTAGAAGTTTAATATTTCTAAAATAAGCTTTAAAAAATACAACCGACTTATAAGCGAGTATATACGGTAATTTTTTTATTTATTTTTCAGAATTCATTCTTTCTAAAGGTTTTATTAATTAATTATTACTGCCTAGCACTCAAATTCTATTTAGTTATATGTTTATCATATGAAACAAATGTATGTTTCAGTTTAACGTACTTGTTTGACTTGTTTGTACATCATTTCTTCTCCCCTTTTTTCCTTATGTAGTCAATACATGCATATATTGACAGTTGTATGGTGAGAACCTAGTATGTTGTTAGAACTTTTGTTTAAACCATTTGTATAGTATTTATACAATAAAATATGTTCAAACCAAAGGTTTTGTTGTTTAACGGGTGGGGAGAGGTGTGTGTGTTGTTGTTCTCACAATAATAAAAAAAATCGAATGATTTGGGAATTCCTAATAAACTGTTAAAGGCTTCTTATTACATCTATTAGAACTGTTAGCAGTTTGATAAAGGTTAAATTAGACACCATCCATTGTGTAAAACTTTGACAATATCGAACACAAATATATACACCGTACAAACATGAATGTCCATATATATTGACCACAGTCAAAAACAGTTCTAGAGGTAGATCTCTCGCTCCATAAAAGATGAAAGAAAAATGTCTCTAGCTTTACATGTGAGAGGTCTCAGGTTCAATTCCCTGTTGATCTATTGTCTTTTTTTCAATATTTTTTTTATAGTATTCACCATGTGAAATGAAAAAGAACCAGGGTGCGTATCATTACCGCTACATTTTCAAAATTTTCATTACCGCTACATAGTCATTACCGCTACAAAAAACGTTACGTTACCGCTACATAAAATAATATACATTACCCGCGCTACTCGTACATTGCCTCTTTTGTTAGCCAACCACTTATGCATGTACAGTACAACCTATACATGTACATGCATAAGCCCCGTTCCTCCTTCTCACCACGGGGAGGTGAAAGTAGGACTTTGAACAGGATGGGTTTTTTTTTTAAATTAAAATCAACTAATAATTCGTCGAGGTCTATTTTGCAGCTGCTTTTGCAACTCTTTTCAATAAATCTCCACAATTTTGAGTTTTTGAAAGTCTTATTTTTTCTATTAAAAAAAATCGATAAGTTTACCGGCATTCCCTCGATTTGTAACAAACTTCTGAGTTGTTTTTGGCTGATTCATTATGTACGTAGCGGTAATGAATTGTTTTTTGCCATTCTCTATCCAGAGTTGTCTTCCGCTACGCTCACAACACCTCTGTCAACGCTCGTTGTACAAGATTCTTGTACAAATTATAAACAGCGAAGACTCGAAATTTAAATGATAATTAATTATTGTAAATATTGATAAGGATGACAATTCGTTATTTATTCTAAATCTATAATCACCCAAAAACAACTTACATGTATTTTCAAAGATTTTAGGGAACTATTTTGCGGAGTAAAAATTAATATCTTAATTAAAAAATCCTTTTAAGGTGTAAAAAATTAAAATAAAAAATGTTTTCCGGTAAGAATTATAATTACACACAATTATAATTACAACTTTTTATCAAAAACATTTTTTTTCAAGAATCTTGTATAACAAGCGTTGACAGAGGTGTATGTGGGAGAGAAGCGGGAACGACAACTCTGTATAAGAGAATGGTTTTTTGCCAGAAAAATGTAGCGGTAATGATCGGTTGAAAAGTGACAAAATGTAGCGGTAATGAGTTGAAGCTTTTGGCAATGTAGCGGTGATGTTGACCTTCAGCTTTAAATTGGCTTTCAGCAGGAATCTTGGCGTAATTGAAAAGTGAAAATTATATCACCATGTCACATGAAATTTTAACATTTATTTTATTTATCTAGTTTCTGTGCGACAGAAACGTAAAATATTTTCCTGAAATGCATGAGTTTACCAGCTATTGTAAATTTTTCTTATAAATCTAAAGAAATTTGACTGACTGTTTTAAAGAAACTGTAAGTATCTTACAATTTACTTTCTAAAATACATAACTCAAAATCAAAACTTACTTTCATATTCATTATTTCTGATTTCTGGAATTAATAAGCTGAATGAGAGATTTTTGGAGTGAGAGATAAAATTTATTTTGCAGAGTCCAGAATTATTTATTTATTGCTTATACTAACATACATGTACTCTGCTGCAAGTTATTTAAAGAAGCTACGATGTAGCAGTCAGCTTTATTCAACAAATAGGTACCAATTCATATATTTTTGGAATATAGATTTACTAATTTATTCTGAGAACTGTAAATGTGAAATTTAATAATAATTTCTATTTATTATGCTGTTAACATAAAGAGTCTACTTTTTATAATATGTATGTTTGATATCAGTTTTACACGTATTTCATGGTATTTTATAAAAAGTCTGATTATAAAGAGGAATAACTTGTGAATTCCTAAAATGCTATGTACATGTATTGATGTTTTATATTTTTTTATAATGTAAAATGCTATTGATGTATCCTGCTTAAATATTTATTGTATTTTCAGGGCTACGATTTGCTTGTATGAGATGACTCCATAATAAACTATTATATAAACGAACCCGCGTTAGATGCTATCATTCATCTATAAGGTTCCCCTGTAACATTGACATATTTTATTTGCTTCAGTATACATGTATACATTTAATAATTCTACAAATTCAGTCAGAGGGATAAAAAAGCCCCAAGTTTTGTTATATCGTACAACATAAGTTAAAATTAGCTTCATTCCTTATAATTTGATTTCAGTGTAGACAATGAGACAAATTTTCCTCTAGAATAAGGCTTCAAATGGAGCACTATTTCAAAAGTAACGTCAAGCGGAGTAATACGTTTTTGACGTAACTCATTGTGACGTAAGCAAGTTATGTTATACAAAATATTAAATGTTCCTCTAAGTGATTCGGCCAATTGCTTGATAAAAGTGAAATTAAATTATCATTGTATTAAAAAAAGAAGTTTTTTTCATTGATATATGATGCGTGTTACATGTATATTGTGCTTTAATGTATGCGTTTTAATAAACCTTTGGCCTGATATGCTTCCTGGCCTAGACAGCAAGTTAATATATATTTTGGTTTTTCTTTTGCAAGAATAGAAAAAGGCCACGTACATGTATTCCCGTCATGTGTTGTCAATGTCACTGAATACAAATTTCACGTTTATTGAATGGTCATATATCACGTTGTGAGATAGACTGGCTTGCCTATCATCTGATATTTGATATATCAGAGATATAAATACAAACAGATAACCAGTAGTCAGTAGTAAAGAGACCTCTACCAGCTTTGCTCATTGGCTGATAAAAACTCACGCTGACGTAGAAATATTTAAATGTGTCGGGAAATCAAAACAGATAACAGAGTGCAGAGACACCGGCCGTTATCATGGTTACATATGTATATCGTTACCCTTTACAATTATAACATGCACATACTTATATTCGGTTTTAATACTTAAAGGTACTTGGACACAGATTTGAAGTTATTATTTTCTCTATAATATTTCGACTTATATATTTTAATGGCATTTCACACAAAAATTAATTAAAAATTTTATTTCGTTTAAAAGATATTAAAATTTCAAATTTTTTGGCGGGTTTGATTGACATATCCCTGCACTCTCACAAATTTAATTTTATTTTTAATCCTTAGGAAAAGTGCCAATCTCCTTTGTATATATGAAAAATATAAATACTATAATCCAGAAAATTCAGAGTAGACACGTTCGAAAGCAAAACAAACACACAATATATTGTCAGTCCGTGCAGTTGTGGTAAGCAGACTGTGACAATTGAACGCACCCAGTGAATTCTAAATATAAACAATAACAGAACTCGAGCACTGTTTACAAAAACTGTGTACATAACACGAGTGAGCTCGATTTGCTAAACTCTGTACGCATCTCTTAGTTCCGAATGAAGATACATGTACTTGTGAAGGTGATTTGCTTTCTAATATTTCTACTCTGAATGAAATTATTTTTCTTGATAAAAGTTTTAATATTTCTCATTAAAACACATCAAAATTGCCACTTTTCCTAAGGAAAAAGAATAAAGTTAAAATTTGTGAAATTGCAGAGATGTGTCAATCAAAACCGCCAAAAAAATTAAAGTTTTAATAACTTTAAAATGAAATAAGATTTTTAATTAATTTTTGTGTGAAATGCTTTTATACATATAATTCGTGATATTATACAGAAAAAATGAGAAAATATTAACCTCAAATCTGTGTCCAAGTACCTTAAGCTTTAACCCTTTTAAAAAAATCTTTTTTATGCAATTAATATGCACTTACATTTCAACAGGGACCTATATATTCCATATTTTACTTAGAAAGATGATACTTGTGGGCGGCTACTGCATTGAGAAAGAGCATTTAAATGGCATTTAACGTTTACATACGCTAAAGCGTGCATTATCAGAATACCTGTGGAATACATCCAATTAGACCGACACTCTTCATCATGTTCATATACACTTGTGTTCAGTTGACGGAGTCAGCATAGGATTACCAATTAGATCAAGCAAGGAATTCCAGGCTTAAGATTTCAGATTGGAATGGCAATTAATAGTCGTGCAGTAATAAACTTATGTATGTTTCATGAACAATAAACTTCTATTCAACAAATAACCAAAGAGGAATACTTCGGTTCCAGTAATTCATATACCATTTTTAATGTACGTATCAATGGCGGATCCTGATATTTCCCCGTGCGTATAGTTAAAAAAAACCTTATTCGTATTATTTGTTAAGTTGCTCGTTTTTTATTTTCCTTTACATTCATTCTTATAGTCATTGTCCATAGAACGTGTATTAAGTAGCATATGTTTCAAAGTTATATACATGTACGTTAATACCAGGGACAATACGTGAGCACACCTCAGCTAGAGTTGTTTTTGCACCGATGAATGGTCACGTGGAATTGACTTCTCACTGACAATACACCACGGGGAAAGCTGTTAACAAACGCACTTATATAATGGAGTGGGATAAAAAGCTAATGTTGATCATTGTTAATTATCTCTATGTGAATGTGAACATGACATTAGTAAATAATAATGTACATACTGTCTTAAGTGTGTAAAATGCTTGAAAACACATATCACGTCTTTCCGAGAGCGATTAAAAGAAACTAACCTTTGAAACACACATGTAGTATTTTTGTAGTAAACCATAATGCAACTCATTCAGCTGATTGGTCGATTTGTCAGGCACGTTAAATAACGAACCAATCGGATACAATAATTGTAAAAATTACTTTTTTTGGAAACCACGTGACTTTTTCAAGGGTGTTCTGCAAACATACACAAATGCTTATACATATTTGTGAATGAACAATTAACAACTTTGGGAAAATTGCGTACGCAGCACTATCAAGATATAGCACGAGCAAGACAAGCATATCTCTCGCGGTAAAACTGTTCACTCCCCTCCTGTGCTTCAAACAGTATACAGTATACAGTAGATATGACAGATACAGTCAAGAAGGTAAAAATATTCTCAGTTTAGTATTAAAAGTTTTCCAACAAACGGTAGGTTTAACATAAATATATTTGCCAAGCAAATTAACGGTTTACATAAACACAGAGTAAGCAATTGTTCTAAAGATTCATGGTATGGTAACTCCAGTAAACATGATTAAAAATTAAATTCATAATTATGTTATAAAAAATTGCAATACTTGTTTACAGAAGCAAGAACTCATACTCTCTCTCCCCCTCTCTCTCATAACTTTAAAAAATCTCTATTTCGGTGTAACTCGTGTTGCTTGTCACGATGAATGGCGTTTCTTAAAACCATTATTACGCGTGTATGGATTGTACGCCTGTTTATCCACAGAGGCCTCTTCAGCAGAGCGAGCGTTCGCGAGCGCTTGCAAAAAATCCTTATACCTTTGCCAAGCGCTCGCGAACGTTCGCTCTGCAGAGCAGGCCTCTGTGTTAACAGGTCAAGGAAACTTTTCTGTGACGTCGGAAAAAAATGTTATGGGGGAATCATTGTAACTAACAAAACGAACAATCAGATCAATGATTTGCAGTATGATTTATTACTAAATATAATATGTGTGCATTTTAGAAATGTCGTTTCTTATATCACAATTAGAAAAACGTGATGCATTTTTCAAAGCATTTCATACACTTAAAAATATATGAAAATCAATAGTTATTGAATCCATGCTCATATTTACATACGATTAAGTTTACAATGAAATAAAATAGGGTTATATCTACACCATTTTACAAGTCCGTTTGTTGACAGCACTGGAAGTGAATTTCGCTTAACTATTCCTTTGTCCAAAAGCAATTAACTCTAGAATTTGTTCACGTAATGTCAATGTTTACAACGTATACAACGTTTAAAAAAACTTGACTTACTTATTTGTAAAGACCTACATAGACATATTTTTTTAAAAAATATATAAACAGACTTTTCTGCTTTTCATTTCAAATCACGTCTTAAAGAACAATTTGACAGCGCATTTAATAGTCACTTTTGCCTTTTTAAATACTGGTACATTGTTTAACCAATGTTTTGTCATACAACGTTAGTATATACATGATTTAAATCAAATTACACAAAAATAACATCAAATTTAAATAACATAATCAAATATTAATAGTTAACTCATATTATAGATATAAAAAATGTTCAGTTTATATGGAGAATATGGTTTATATGGAGAATAAAGTAAATAATGTAAGAGATATAAAATACAACATTACACTTTGAAAGTATCAAGAAAAAAAAAACATTCCTCTTCACGGCCCAAACACATATATATAGCTGATAGCTTGTATTAATTTATTTTATTTATTTAATTTTAAAAATTTCCTTAAATTCCTGTTAAGAATAAGAGTTTATTGAGCAACTTAAATGATTGTCATGTATCAACCTTGTAACTATGAAAATATAATACTGGTCCATACATGTACATTGTAGTTTGACCTAGAATTGAAATATGCATGTATCTATAAATAGATACAGGTGATTTCCTTTTAAATGCTTGAGTCGGCTGTGTTGTAGAGAAGTTATGGCTCATTCCCTGACCCAGTTGTTTGTCGTAAAAATAAAGATGTAGTAGACCATCATATATAACACGTTTTGGAATAAAAATATAATTATGAATTTATCAAGTTTATTGTATATTGTAGTACCAAGAATGAATACAACTATATATTGATTGAACACGTATTTACTCGGTCTTTATGTCAATTTGTTTACATACTTATATTTATTGAATAACTGTCCAACAGTTACAATGAAGCGCATTGAAGTGGTAAAATTTTCTGTTTAGATGGAACGTTGTGAGCTATCTTTAGACAACATGAGTAACACTGAATGAAGATATTTGAATAAATAAAAAAATAGAGAGCCCCTGCTTTTGTAAAACACACATTACATTGTGCAAAATTATAATTCTTTCATGTTGAATAAAGTTAGCATAACACATGCACCGGTTGAACACGTGCTTACACGGTGTTTATGCAGACCTTAATTGGATTGGTTACTATATTTATGGAATACCTGTTATGCAGGTATTCGATTGAATTATTTGACCGATTTTTCCTTTTTAAGGTAGAATGCCACACCAATTTTTTATTTTATGGATCTATGAGTAATCCTTTCTAAACAATGGTTTCAGCATTGAAAGGCTGATATTAGCTCTTAATTATTTTATATGAATTTTTTTGTATGTTTTCAAAGAAAATGAAAAAAATTATTTACATCCTATGGAATGCCATATACGACAGTCAACTGCTTACTGCCAACTGCTGACTGCTTACTGCCAACTGTCAGCTGCTTACTGCCAACTGCCACACGTTTTTGAATAAATTTTATTTTTATATTGATATTTAGGTAAATTTAAAACAAAGGTGCGGATCTTAAGGACTTTTTTTCCAAGAGGGTCACTATGGTAAAAAAAAAATCCAACCCAGAATTTCTTGACAAGAAAAAAATATGTGTCCTTTCCTAAATGTGATTATTTCGGACGGGGATAGGGGGTTCTTATGCGTCATATCTTCATGTGTATGACATTTTTCATACTAACTTAACACGAATCCACATTTTCGGTTGGGGAGGGGGGAAGGGGGGGGGGGTTCTAAGGTCCCCTTTAGTTGATTTATTTTATACATTAAATAACGTTTAATTGGTTTAGTTTGTGCATTTAATAACTTTACAAATTTCATATGGGTGTTCCGGACCCCTCTCTTTAGATCTTTGCATGTAAAACAAATTTTAAAAAAAGGGAAATTAAAAGTTGCACAAACTCAAAAATCCTATTTCGTGGGGGGGGGGGGGGGGGGGGGTTAAGGGGCGATAGTGACCAACTTTTTCAAAGCCAAGTTACTTTCACTTCTAACTTTTTTCGTACAATTCTTTCAGATCACTATACTATGATAAAAAGTGTGAGGGGGGTTGGGGTGCAAACAATTTATCTTCAAAACATCTTTCTCTGCGAAACGACAAATCTTTTTTTTATTATTATTCTCTCTTCAAAGGTTTTGTTGTCTCCGGGGAGAGGGGGGAAGGGGCTTCTTTAATGATTAAAGGCAGAAAATATTCATTTTATTACCTATTTAAATAGTAAAACATATAACCCCCCCCCCAAAAAAAATGTACCTGCATATTGAAAATTACATGAGATAAAAAATATTTGTCATTTAATTCAATTTTACCTGGGTGACCCCCTTGAAAAAAATGTCCTGGATCCGTGCCTTTTTTCCCTTTTTTGTGAAAATTCATACAAATATTTATAGAAATATAAAATTTATTCAAATATGTGTGGCAGTTGGCAGTAAGCAGGTGACAGTTGGCAGGAAGCAGTCAGCAGTTGACAGTAAACAGTTGGCTGTCGTATATGGCATTCCATAACATCCAAATTAGATGCTTTTTTGTAAAAAAAAATTTGCTGTAAATGAATGCATCACATAAATACCTAATAAAATATGAAAATAAAGTCTGGTTAAACTTTTTGATTTTTTAAATAAAAAATTATTTATGAAAATAAAACACATTATTTGTAAATATTTTTTAAACCTATGGTTTAAAAAACCACAAAACTAGTCACAACTAAGGACAACTTGTTTGTCAATCAAATTTTTAAAAGAAATTGAAACGAAATTGAGAAATTTTTGAGAAATTATTTTTTTAATATTTGGACCTTACCCGATCAAAATTAAACTGGTCCCGATCAAAAATAACACAAAATGAATAAAATGCTAATTTACTGCCTCTTCATGTATTTACAATTAATAAATCTATTTTATTGTCAGGTTCTATAATGTTTTAACCCTTATAACACCTAATCAGACTAGTATTCTTATGAAAATGTTATTTATTTCCAATAATTGTACAATTATGGTCGGGATCGGTTTAATTTTGATCGGGATTGGCCAAAATTAAAAAAATAAATTTCTCTAAAATTTGGCTACTTCATTTCAATTTCTTTTATAAATATGATTAATAAACATGTTCTCCCCAGTTGAGGCTTGTTTTAAGAAGATTTTAACCACAAGTTTAAAAAATATTCACAAATTATATGTTTTATTTTCATAAATTTTTTTTTTTTTAAAAATTGAAAAGTCTAATCAGACTTTCTTTACATATTTTATTAGGTATTCATGTGATGCATACATTTTCAGCAAAAATTTTTACAAGGAAGCACCTAATTTGGATGTAATTATTTTTTTTCGTTTTCTTTGAAAAAATACAAAAAAAATTCATATAAAATAATTAAGAGGTAATGTCGGCCTTTCAATACTGAAACCATTGATTAAAAAGGTTGACACAGAGATCTATAAAATAAAAAGCTGGTGTGGCATTCCTCCTTAAGGGACAATATCCGTCTGCTACAAATTTCCCGACTTATTTTTAAAAAATCCAGAGATTGATTTTCAGCAAAAACTATAGCATTTAATTTAAATGGAAAATAGTTTGAAATATGAAGCGTTGCTTACTTTTTCAGAAATGAATAATATGTCAAATCATGATGTGAAGAAAAATTGATATGGGAAATAGAAAGATTAATTATTTTTTATCTCACAATTAAATTAGAAATATGAGGTATATATAAAAATAATATTTACTCTCATACCTTTCTAATTCCCATTATAAAACTTACTGAAACGCTGCTTTTTAAACCACAATTACAAATTAATTTCTGTGCATGTAAAATAGCACGCATCCATAAGCAAGAGTTATCCTTCCATTATCGCCCTTGAAAATATTTTTTATGAAACAAAATATTAATTAAATGTATATAAACAATACTGCATCTGAAATTTCTTTACAATTAAAAGAATTATACTTCAAGAGGTAGAGATTTCTCAATTTACACTCTTTAAAGGAACTGAATATAAATGTTTTAAGTAAATTAATATAAATCATTAATGTACATACAAGCAATAGAAACTATAAATCAACATTAGTATCGTTTAATAAGTGTGTTTGAGTTGACTATGGAATGGTTGGCATGAATGAAACTTGTAAACTCTGACATAAAAAATCATTGAATTTCATGATAAAATGTCTAAGGAAAGTTATCTTTCTTATAAGAAGAGTTATCTCTCTTATCAGAGGGATGATCCACCTTAAAGTAAAGGACCTGTCCTAAGGTGAAATGCCACAACAAATTTTTATTTTATAGATCTTTGAGACATCCTTTTTAAAACAAGGGTTTTAACATTGAAAGGCTGACATTAGCTCTTAATTATTTTATATAATTTTTTTGTATTTTTTCCAAGAAAATGAAAAAAATTATTTTTATCCAAATTAGATGCTTTCTTGTAAAAATTTTACTGTAAATGAATGCATCACATGAATACCTAATAAGATACGAAAAGAAAGTCTGGTTAGACTTTTTAATTTTTTTTTTATAAAAATTATTTATGAAAATAAAACACATAATTTGTAAATTTTTTTTAAACATATGGTGAAAAACACCATAAAACTAGTCACAACTAAGGACAACATGTTTGTCAATCATATTTTAAAAGAAATTGAAACGAAATTGAGAAATTTTAGAGAAATTATTTTTTTTAATATTTGGACGTAACCCGATCAAAATTAAACTGATCCCGATCAAAAATAACTCAAAATGAATAAAATATTAATTTATTGCCTTTTCATGTATTTACAATGAATAAATCTATTTTATGTCAGGTTATATAATGTTTTAACCCTTATAAGACCTAATCGGACTAGCGTTCTTAGGAAAATGTTATTTATTTCCAATAATTGTACAATTATGGTCGGGATCGGTTTAATTTTGATCGGGATTGGCTAAAATAAAAAAAAAATAACTTCTCTAAAATTTATGGAATGCCATATACGACAGCCAACTGCTTACTGCCAACTGCTGACTGCTTACTGCCAACTGTCAGCTGCTTACAGCCAACTGCCACACATATTTGAATAGATTTTATTTTTATATTGATATTTATGTCAATTTAAAAAAAGGCGCGGATCTATTGGACATTTTTTCCAAGAGGGTCACTCTCACTGGCTGGTAAAAAAAAATCCAACCAAGAAATATCTAGAAAAGAAAAAAGACATTTAGTCCTTACCTAAATGTGAAAATTTATTTCGACCGGAGAGAGGGGGTTCTTATGCGTCATACCTTTATGTGTATATATGACATTTTTTTCATAACAACTTAACACAAATTCACATTTTTGGTTGGGGGGTCTAAGGCCCCTTTTAGTTGATTTATTTTATACATTAAATAACTTTTAGTTGGTTTAGTTTGTGCATTAAATAACTTTACCAGAAATTTCAGAGGAGTGTTCCAGACCCCTCTCTCTAGATCTAATCATGTAAAACATTTTATTTGTACAAACAAAGAGATATAAATGTTTGATCTGTGTTTTCTAAGTGGAGGGTCCAAGGTCAACCAGTAGTTCATTTAGTTTTTTTAACGTATGACTGTACAAATTATATATTTTACTCCCCCCCCCCCCCCCCCGAGATTTATGCATGTGAAACATTATAACACACAGATATATACATCTTCTATTTGAGGAAATTTTTAACTATAGAATATAATGGAAATTTATTTTCAAAATATCCTTCTCTGCGACACAACGAATCTTCTTCATTATTATTCTCTCTTCAAAGGTTTTGTTGTCGAGGGGGGGGGGGGGTCTTTAAAGATTAAAAGCAGAAAATAGTCATTTTATTACCTATTTCGAATAGGAAAACAAATAAAAAAATAAATAATGCACTTTATCAACCGCTTATATTGAATATTACATAAGATAAAACGTATTGGTCATTTACATCTGTAATTCAATTCAATTTTAACAGGGTGACCCCCTTGGAAAAAAGTCCTGGATCTGTGCCTTTTTTGTGAAAATTCATATAAATATCAATACAAATATAAAATGAATTCAAATCTGTGTGACAGTTGGCAGTAAGCAGTCAGCAGTTGGCAGTAAGCAGTTGGCTGTCGTATATGGCATTCCATAAAAATTTGGCTTCTTTGTTTTAATTTCTTTTATAAATATGATTAATGAACATGTTCTTTCCAGTTTGGCTGGTTTAACTAGATTTTTACCAAAAGTTTAAAAAATATTCACAAATTATATTTTTTATTTTCATAAATATTGTTTTGTAAAAAAATCAAAAAATCTTATCAGACTTTCTTTACATATTTTATTAGGTATTTATGTGATGCATTCATTAAAAGCACCTAATTTGGATATAATCATTTTTTTTTCGTTTTCTTTGAAAAAAATACAAAAAATCATATAAAATAATAAAAAGCTAATGTCGGCCTTCCAATGCTGAAATCATTGTTTAAAAAAGGTTAACTTAGAGATCTATAAAATAGAAAGTTGGTGTGGCATTCCTCCTCAAAAAATATATTATTTATTTTATGAAAATAAAACACATTATTTGTGAAGTGTTTAAAACTGTGGTTAAAATCACTATAAAACTAGTCACAACTGAGAACAATATGTTTGTCAATCATATTTTTAAAACGAAATTGAGAAATTTTAGGGAAATTATTTTTTTAATAAATTGGACATAACCCGATCAAAATTAAACTGAGCCCGATCAAAATTAATACAAAATTCATAAAATGCTAATTTACTGTATTAACAGTAAAGAAAAATCTAATTCATTGTCAGGTTCATTAATGTTTTAATCCTTATTACACATAATCAGATGAGTGTTCTTGGGGAAATATATCTATTTCCAATAAAAAATACAAATATGGTTGGGATCGGTTTCATTTTGATCGGGATCGGTCAAAATTTAAAATAAAATTAATTACCCTTAAATTTGGCCATTTCGTTTCAATTTCTTGCATAAATATAATAAATGAACATGTTCTCTTCAGTTGTGACTGGTTTTAAGAATTCTTTAATCACAAATTTAAAAAATATTCACAAATTATGCGTTTCATTTTCATAAATATATTTTTTCCATTTTAAAAAATTTGATATCCGTATGGCTTTCTACACATATTTCATTAGATATTAGTATGATACATTAATTAACACCGAAAAATTTACGAGAAAGCGTCTTATTTTGATGGAAATAATTTTTTTCATTTTCTTTGAAAATAACAAAAGAAAAAATCATAAAATAAAATTGAGAGTTAATGGCGGCCATTTCTTATTATTCTTTTTTCCTTTTCCTAGACGACAACTTTGAGACCTCATATTTCACACAAAAAAATTTTGCTGATATTTTCAGTTTATAGACATTACTGCACTTTATCATATTTTTGTATAGCATTTCAAAAACTCACTTCTGAGTTATTTGCCTTTAATTGAAAATTTATAGGCTTTCTAACCCAGACAAAGTTTCGGAGATGCCAAAAGCTGGAATAACAATATTACTTATTTTAGATAATAAAAGAATTGAAATTGTGCACATCGGTTTTTGTTTTTCCAATTTCCTACTTAAAATGGAAAATAGGGTTAAAAAAAAAGAACGCCTAAAAGATGTGTGAACTTGCGTGATCAGAAAAGCTTCCTTCGGCTCAGGTGAGCTAAAATTAGCTCTTTATCTATCTCTCTATTATTTGTATATCTCTCTATCTTTATCTTTATATTTAGATATACAGTTTTTTTAAATTTCAGAATATTAAAGTGTACGTTCTCAGTAACCCTCAGACGAGGATGATCAAAAGCGCCTACGGCAAAAATGGGAAGACTCTTAAATACTTCACCCCTGTCATAATACAAGGGGAACCTGTTGTCAAACACGTTTCAACATTCAAAAAGGAAATTGCTGACAAACTGAAAAAAGGAAAATGTAATAAAATTATCAATAGTACGTGCCATGAAACGTATGGCCATGAGCTGAAAAATGACTGCACGGTACGTATAAAAAAAACCCAAAAGAACAAAAACATTGAGTCTTAAAAATATTCAAGTAACAGACTGAGTTTATTTTGAACATAATATTTTTGGCAACAAGTTTCGTTAAAATTACATACCTAACAAAAATTAGAGGTTATTTTAGTCCAATTGTTAGTCCAATATTTTTACACTATATTAAAGACAAATTTTTCCCCCGTTATTTCCTGATCATGACAATGAGTACACGGCGGTAATGACCGGTTGACAGAGGATGTTTACTCCTCCATGGCACCTGATCCAACCTCTGATATTCGGAAGTCCATTTTTGCTTTTTTTCTTATTTTGTATATTGTTAAATGGATTTTGAGATTGAATACTGCTCGTTATCTCCATATCCTTCTTCAGACTTATTTGCAAATGAATATGACTTCATACATATTTAATGACAATGAGCATTTTGCACGCCCTTCTCATCAATTTTGTTTTAAAACTTATATAGATATTTATTTTAAATATTAAAAAAAACTTTGTTCATTCGCTAAATAGCAATTATTCTGAAACTTTCAATAAATTCAGGACAACTCTTAAAACTTATTTCACATTTCTCATATAGATTATGGACACCTTCTTTGTCTTGAGTGAAGAGGAGCAGAGAGCAATAGAAGTATTCACCAACCCAAAGACGTATACTTTAATTGAGGCATCATCACTGCCAAATGGAACAAGGATGTCCCTTGCTCCTGTGCAAGTAAAAAGTGTAAGTTAATCTCTCTCTCTCTATCTCTGTGTATGTCTCACATTCTTAAATAATTTGTATGATACAGATTTTTTCAACATGTAGGTTGGAGAAATAACAGTTGTATCGAATGGATCCCAAAGGCGTGAGGTCCAATTGGCTATGGGGGGGAGAACAGCCCTCCTTACCCTCTGGGGTAAGGAGGCAGAAGAGAAAGCAGAAGTTGGGGCTGTATACACTATAAAGTGTATACAGCCATCCAATGACTTTAATAACCAGAGGTGCTATGGGTCGACCAATATGACAACTTTTGAGGTAACAAATGAAACATTATCCTTAAATATTAGAGTTAATCATCCTTAAAACCACAGAATAATGCTAATGGATTCCTAACATATATATTTTGATTGAAAATGCATGAAAAATTATAAATTTAGTTCTTACATCATTTTCAAACAATATTTACTGAAAGCACTTTTGCTATGTTCGGCTCTTCAGGGGCCCGTTTACAAAAGGACGTACGACTTAAGACCAACTTTAATTTTTCGTATAACTCTGTAATGTAATATACATTATATTGAAAATTAATGTATATTAAACTTTTTAAAAGATATGCGGTACATATAGGAGATTTTTACACAAATTATTTCAAAGAGAAATACTGATTTTGCAAAATATTAGAATAATCTGAAGGTCTTAGTTGTAAGGTGTTTTTGTAAAACGGACCCTAGGGAGACAAAGGTGCTTGCAGTAAATATTTAATTATCTAAATGAACTATAATCTTTAAAAATGCTAAAAAACAAGTTTGCAAACATATACTACCACATAAATATAAATCTATATAAAGATCAACTAGACTATATAATCATTATTATGATTTACACACACAAGCAAAACTGTTTTTTTTTAAATATTAGTAATACAAAATATAATATTCTATTTTTTAATTCTAAAGCTGAACACGACTAGTAAATAGGCATACATCATTCTATAGCATTATCTACGATACATCAATACTTGGGTATACTGGTCGCATTCATTGCCCCAGACTGCTTAATTATCATGGGTATCAGCGTGGAATGGCGACCCGTGTTCGTGCTGTGTTTATATTTCATTGCAGTTCCGTTTAGCTGTTGTTTGTATACTGCACTGACTTATACAAATATGATTGTATATTTTATTTGGTATTTTACTTTCCTGCATTAAACGAAGTATTACGTTAATATTTTCGCTTCCAAGTTCTGTCTGGCATACGTCCGTCTACACCGATGATGACTGATTACACTGAACAGTGACAATGCCTGTCCTATAAATAGGGATCTGCAGAGCAGCGAGACCCGAGAATAGAAACGGAGGACAAATTCCTTTTACGAATCGTGTTCAGCTTTAATAGAGAAGAGTTATTTCCATCTTTCATTCCGTTCATGGACATAAAACTAAATTTCGAAATAAAAATCACACAATTTTATGTATATCCTAATCAACATCATTTAAGAATACAATGTTTCATAAATATAAGTTTGCTTTTTAATTCATTATGTTTGCTTATAAATGTACAATGGAAAATTAAACCTTTGCTCTTATCAATTTTACCAATCCTTTAAACTTTCAAAACAAATGTAACGTAGAATTTGTCTTTCGATTTTAGTGCTATGTCGGGGAAAACAAGCATGTGTCAATAAAAAGATTTCTAATTCTAGAACAGTCCAATGTTTTCAATGCTTTATTTCTACATGTTACTTATAATTGCAGATTTACACATCAGTTCAAGAAAAGGAACCATTTGAGGGTTTCGTAGAAAGTGTTTCGTTCGAAAGGTATTACATTAAAAAAACTTAATATTTACATATTACAACTGTACGTATTGAACCTCTCAGAACATTATGTAATGTATAAATAAGTTCTTATGATTCAGTTTGCAGACAAATATGAAAATAGAAGATATTTTCATTCACTTATTGGACAAAATATTTCTAGGGTAACTCTGCGTTAAGTTAAAATAAAAAAGAATTATAAAAACTACTAGTGTTGAATACAAATCTAAATAATAAATACATTTACAAGGACGGGTCACCAGCTGTCTGGCATATAATTCACCACAATTAATATGAAACAATTTAAATACTTTGAAATTATAACGGGCACACTTTAATTGTAAGAATTCACATATTTAAAACATTAAAAATATCATTTATTTACCCATTCCCTTCTTCCATCTTCGAAGCAAAATTAGCGAGATTCTCGGCGTTGAGTTAATTTATATTAGTGGGAGAGTCTACTTAAAGGGATGACCAGGTTATTCTAAGTAACATTCTTTAAAACAATTCAAAGAATTACTGAAAAGTACCATTGATAATTGCATGAATGTTTAAAAGAGGAAAAATAGAAACAAATCAATGTATATTTATATTCTTTTCCTTTAGTAAACTGATAGAAGTTGGGGGACACATTTTGAGTGTAACCAATGCTCAGCTGGATAAAATTTTCCCCACTCGGGAATACAGTCCCGTCACCGTAGAGGGACGAAAATGCCAAACAGAAGTGTGCGAGATGTAAGTAAATATTTAACATACCCTTTGTTTCATTTTATAAAGTTATTAGTAATATTCTCCCCATTTTTATTTATTAATAATAATAGGAATTACGAATTACATGATTGTTCAATGCCAATACATAATTATATATATATTTTTTTTCAGAGACTTGAAAAGAATTAAGGCAGATTGAATGAAAGATTGAATGAAAGTAGATTGCATGAAGGTAGACTGAATGAGAGTAGAAGCACTTTGATCTTTCACTTAATAAATACCCTTTTCCTTTTCAAATTTAATCCCCCCGTTCTCAAACTTCCATTTCCTTGAAACTATATATGGTAATTAATAACTCTTTTTTCCAAGTAACATTAAAGTAAATTTAAACAATAAACAAGGTATATTTACATATTTGGATTTCTTTCAAAAATATTATATTAGAATAGACAATAACATCCATTACACAACTCCTTAATTTCTCATGAAAACCCCATTATTTATCAGCCGATAAATTATGCATTTAAAACAAATGGCATATATATATTTCTTGAACAGCGCTATTCTATCGATGGAACATACAAAATGATCATTTCAATAATATTTTGAGGTCTTTCCATCCTCATAATTCTACTGCTTTAAAGTATAAAAACTACATTTATTTGCATTTAATATACTTGAAATGTTTCAATAATGGCAAAAATATATAGGTAGCCATGATATTTATTTTATTACCTTAATGCACTTAATTTAATTTTTGATATTTTAATAGATTAAAATACTAACGTGACAACTATTGCAGAATAAAATATATATTAATTCATTTTCACAAATTGTATTCTTTTTTCTGTAATAGAATATTAACGATCATTTCCATTCTTACAACCATAGAAAGCAGTTATTCTTTTATCATTATATATTTTATACTGAATATATCTAGATCAATGTGCTTCAGTCTGTAAAGAATGCATGCGATTGTTAGAAAAGACTGGTTCATCAAAATAATGTAATAAAAATAAAATTGTGTATAAAAACCTTTAATATAGTTATTTTTTATTATTTGACCAATGAGTATTTAGTTAATCTAAAAATTCTCAAACCTATAATCAAACTTAGTAATATTTATCAATTTAAGAGAGGACTAAGATCTTCATGTTTTGGAGCTGTGAAAGTGTATCAAAACTCAAGATATCTTTTCAAAGAAAGTTTTTTGTTTTTTTTTTAATCGGAAAAAGGTATATTTGTGACTTCAATAAATTGTTTTCCTTGGCTGAAAAGTTATATTTTCCAGACGAACAAGCAATAAATGTATATTTATGACTAGTTCAAAACATTGTTTTTATTATCACTCTGAAGAGCCGTAACGGCGAAAGCAGTCAATGAAAATTAAAAGTGAACTGTTTGTTTATACTGGATTTAAGTTTAATATATTACTTAACTTATACCATGGACTTTTACAACTATATATATATATATATATATATATATATATATATATATATATATATATATATATATATATATATATTTTTACACCTTTATCCCGTGGATATAGCTCGTGGGATATCGTTTTCATATCCCACAGATATGACGTCACAATGGTTTTTGCGTTTGCGTGAGGAAATAAAATAAAGCAGAGTCCTATATAAAACAGTGTTAAACATCGGTTGTGAAGTATTAAACATGGGATAAAAAGAATCTCCCATGTTTTGTAGTTGAATATGATTTTTATCCAACTTGTTGTGTGTTTTTATCACCTCGCCAAGGCTCGGGGATAAAAATCACACAACTCGTTGGATAAAAATCATATCCAACTACAAATCATGGGAGATCCTATATATGCATATATATATATATATATATATATATATATATATATATATATATATATATATATATATATATATATATATTCATGTACAATAACTCCAAAACAATATTGGATATAAAAACTTGAAAAAACAATTTATATATTCCACTGCTGTCTGTTGACCCCTTACGTGAATTATTGCCCTTAAACAACTTTAAGCTTGCTTTTAAACTTTATAACTTAAAAAACAATACGTTTTAAAGAGATTGGAGTAATTCCAATATGACCTTTGACCTTGAATATTACATAAAGGTTGAAAGACTTAGGTCAATTCCCATTTTGTTAAATTTTCATTTTTCATCGTTTAAGCCATTTCTAGTGTCTTTTTAATGAAATTAAAGATTAAAAGAGATTAATATTAAATGAAATTAAAACACAAAGAAGGTGGAAAGACCTCTAATTGTTCAGTGAACAATTAGTCTACTAGTTTATTTTATTTCTTACCTTATGTTTTGACACCGTAAGACTTATCGAAAAACTTTATAGTTCATGACATTGGATATTAAAAGTTATTCTGAAAAACGACCCCCCATGTTTGATCTTTGACCCCTTTCAAAGTTATTGCCCCTTTCGCAAGAAATGCTTGTTATCGCTACTCCTTCGAAACCGTAAACCGTAGAAATATGAAACCTTCATTAAAGTCTTCGACTCATTGAGAGGACTCTGGAATCTATTCATTGCGAAAGTATTCGGTGACTCCTTCAATGAGTTATTGCCCCTGAAACTTTTTGAATTTTACAAATAATTAAAAATTTTTGAAACGAGAAGTGATAGAGACATGGGACCAACTGCATAAGATTCATTGAGCTTTGAGCTTAAAATTCATGTAAAGGTCAAAGGTCAAGGTCATTCCAAAATTGAGAAATTAAGCTCTTTTTATATCTTTTTTGTCTCTTAATATATACAAACTGTCTATGCATCATTAATATGTACTTTTAAAACTATTTTAAAGATTCAATTCGTATTCCGTAAGATTGACCCTATTAAAAGTTATTGCCCCTTTCGCAAGAAATGCTTGTTATTGCTACTCCTTCGAAACCGTAAACCGTAGAAATATGAAACCTTCACTAAAGTCTTCGACTCATTGAGAGGACTCTGGAATCTATTCATTGCGAAAGTATCCGGTGACTCCTTCAATGAGTTATTGCCCCTTAAACTTTTTGAATTGTACAAATAATTAAAAATTTTTGAAACGAGAAGTGATAGAGACATGGGACCAACTGCATAAGATTCATTGAGCTTTGAGCTTAAAATTCATGTAAAGGTCAAAGGTCAAGGTCATTCCAAAATTGAGAAATTAAGCTCTTTTTATATCTTTTTTGTCTCTTAACATATACAAACTGTCTTAGCATCATTAATATGTACTCTTAAAACTATATTAAAGATTCAATTCGTATTCCGTAAGATTGACCCTATTAAAAGTTATCGCCCTTTGTGCGGTAAACCTTGTTATCGCTACTACTTCGAAACTGTAAACCGTACAAATATGAAATCTTCACTAAAGTCTTCGACTAATTGAGAGGGTTCTGGAATCTATTCATTGCAAAAGTCTTCGTTGACTTCTTCAATGAGTTATTGCCCCTGAAACTTTTTGAATTTTAGAAATAATTAAAAATTTTCAAAACAAGAAGTGATAGAGACATGGGACCAACTGCATAATATTTATTTACCTTTCAGGTTAAAATTCATGTAAATGTCAAAGGTCAAGGTCATTCCAAAACTGAGAAATTTATCTCTTTTATATCTCTTTTGTCATTAAACATATGCTTAATTTCTATGCATTATTAAAATGTACTCTTAAAACTATTTCAAAGATTTTTATTCTTGTCCCTTAAGTTTGACCCTATCAAAAGTTATTGCCCCTTGTGCGAAAAACATTTTTATTGCTATTGCTCCAAAACTGTAAACCGCAAAGACATGAAACCTTCGCTAATGTCTTATGGGACTTTAGGCAAAACTCTTATGTTCAAGGGCAAAAGGATCTGGTGACTCCTTGAATGTGTTACTGCCCTTAAATGCCTTTGTGCTTACTATTAAACCTTATAACTTTAAAACTATAAGTCATAGATACATGGGGTTAATAACAATGTGACCCTTGACCTTTGACCTTGAATATGACTTGAAGGTCAAAGGTCAAGGTCACTTAAAAGAATTTTCATTTTCATTTTTTTTTCTTCTTTTAAACCATTCTTTGTTTCTCTTTTATGAAATTTACTTTTAAATAGATAGATATTAAATGAAATCGAAATTCAAAAGGTGGAAAGACCTCTTATTGTTCTGTGAACAATAAGTCTCCTAGTTTTCTTAGCTAGGTTATTTTGTTTGTTTGTTTTTCTTTTCCTAAAGTTATTACTTTGTTCAGTTTAGTTTGTGATAGATAATATACCCGACATATCCATTTATTCCTTATTAATGCGTTATTATCGACTATGGAAACCCAGACTTTGAAATAATGTGTTATTATAGGTGACCAGCTCGACCAGCTGTGAATACAAGTAACGTAAGTGTGACATTATATGGTGTCATTACCACAGCGTTGGAGGAAATCCTAAGTACTAAGACGTTGACGGGTTTATGTGGACTTTGTCACAACGATAACTGGAACTTTAACCAACGAATGTGTGTTTAAAGAACGAACAATACGGTAACGTCTTGGGGTCACATTTGTAGCAAGATCTACGGATTTGCGCACGTGTCAAGGAAACATTCGTCTGGTCGGTTTTGACAATATTTTAGTCGATATATAGACACTATTTTTATTTTTTTTTGGTTTGTTTATTATATTTTTTTTTTGTTTAGTTTTTTTTTTGTATTTGTGTGAGTGTTGTGTGTGTGTGTGTTTGGAGTGTGTGTATATTGTTTTGAGCACTATAATAAACTTTTGTTTGCACGTACTCTTTGTTCTTTTTCAAAGCTTGGTTGCAGCGAGGGTTTATTTCCATGACATTTATCACAAATTGTGACAAGATGATTGTTTATTAAAGGTTATATAATTATTCTTGTAATAAATGCAAATCATTAAACATAAATAGTATCAGATTCCTTGACCGTCGAAGGGCGAGTGAAGTACATGGTATTTATCAAGGAGAAAAAAAATCAGGATATTTTAAACATTTACTTTACGGAATTTAAAAACCCGTCCGTTTACATTCTTTGATTTAATTGGATCGACTAAATAAGAGTTATTGGACTTTGTTGACATAACATCAGCATTCGAGTTCGAGAAGAAGGATATGGAAATAACGAACAGTATTCAATCTCAACGTCCTTTAAACAAATATACAAAATAAGAGCAGAGCAAACACGGACCTCCGAAATATCAGAGGTGGGATCAGGTGCCATGGAGGAGTGAGCATCCCCTGCCGACCGGTCACACCCGCCGTGTGCTCGTTGTCATAATCAGGAAATAACGGAAAAAATCCGTGGTCAATTCAGTGTATAAATAATGGACTAACAATTGGTATGAAAAACGTCAGTCAGCATATCATTCAATGATAAATTGTATTTGCTGACAAGGTCATTGTTTCGACCATCGAATATAACACAATTAGCCAATGTGTTTGGATTAAGAAGACTTTTGTAAGTTTATAGTTTTATTAAAAAGTCACAGCAAAGGTATCAAACAAACAATGGTACATCAAAAAGTTCAATGATAAAGATCTCGGAGCCAAGATGGTGAAAGCTTACATAGTCATTATGTCACATAAGTATCAGAGCTAAGTTCGTATATGCTCTCATGGTCTGTCTCGGAGCTAGGATGGTAAAAGCTATTGATACTCAGTGCGCGGATCTTTTGTACAAGAAGCTGCATCATAGGGCTCACATATTTGGTAATAGCAATTAGTAAGTTAGGGTGTCACTTTATTAATATTGTCCGCCCCTCACTGAAGCTCTGTCTCCCATCTCCTTATAGATACGGCAATGTCCTGTGTTTACATTAACATTATGCATCTTGCGCATTCTTCAGTTAATTAGATGGTTGCAGCTCTGCACAAAGTGTGATTGGAAGTGTCAATGCTTGAGAACAACACATCGTAAAAACTCATTGTCCGTCAAATGAAGACGCTCTGTTATTGCATTCTATCTCCCAGAATTTGTAAACAAGTTCGTAATTAAGATATTATTGTCCATCGCACTACACACTGATAGTATCAATTATAATTCATAACACAACATTAAAACATAGATAAATGTACTGTACTAATTAATATATCAATTAAACTTATAATTTATACGCTCATTGTGTTACAAGAATTTACGAAATGATGACTTTAAACGAGACTGTTGGTATTCTTGTTTCATCAACTTGCTTGTCAATAATTTACCTCGTTTAAGAAATTGTTCATACGTAGAGCATGCTCTAGTGTATCGAATCAACTGAGATATAAATACTCCGTATGCAGGTGATGAAGGTATATTGCTGCATAAGTAAGGGAAGTTGACGATAGAAAAGTTAAAGTCATCACGTTTATCATATAGCTTGGTTGTTAGATTACCATTTGTGTCTTTTTCAAGTAAAATATCCAAGTATGAAGCAGAAGTGTCGGACTCTGTGGTATCTTTTATCTCAAGCTCACCAGGATATATCGTGTCGACGTAGGAATGGAAATTTTCATTATTAATTGACAATACGTCGTCGATATATCTAAATGTCGAGTTGAAGGCCACAGCAAGTGAAGAGGATTATTTTCTGGATTTGTTTGAAGTAAGTTCGAATGTTTAAATTCGTCGCTGAAATTCGTCGGTGGAAACTGGCTCAGCTTTTCTCTTTCCCTGGGATTTGAGGTCTATTCGTTTGGACTTAAGAACTTCCCTTGCGTGTCCAAACAAGAGGCCCAGGGGCCACAGCGCTCACCTGAGCACATCAGGCTTGAATTCACTCCCCCCCCCCCCCCCTCCTGGCGTTCCTCATTTGAACAAACTAGAATCTACACTACCTGAGGATGATTCATTTACCGATGCATTGTGGGTTAATAACCGTAACGGTTCTTTCCGGTGAACGCTATATTGTGAAAGATGAACAGATCAAATGACAGGATTAAATTTGCAGTCATCGACAAATTTATGCAAGGTAAGAACTTGAATTAAATCATAGAATAAGTTTAAAATAAAGTATATTATTAAATTTACTATGTTTTGATTTTTATCGCCCACTTGTATAGGATATTTTTACAATTAGTTATTTGATGTTTAAACACCGCCATGTTGATTTAAAACGGACATGTGCTGTTTACAAAAGAACTTACGACGAAGACCAAAAGTTGACGTTTCCAATTAAAGATAAGTTGTTTTTCATTTATTGGATATTGAAAATGGTTTTCGGAATTTGTATTTTTTTTTGTAGAATAACTTTCTATAGAATAATACATAGAAATTCCTTTTACTACTAAGTAGATACTTTTTGGCATTGGTTGTAAGTTATCTTGTAAAACTATTATTTGAAAGATCACTAAATAAATTGAACCAGTGATGTCCGTTTTACTCAGAACTTATTGTTCAGACGGATTGTTTTTCTCTATCTTTTTCTTTGTTAAAATGAGAGTTGAAACCAATGCTCTCTAACTCATATCCTTTAAAAAACACATGCAGATATATTTCCAAGGACAAGTAAACAATTTGATAAGGTTCATAAAATTAAGCATGTATTTATTCTATAGAATTATAATCTATTGGAAATCATCATCATCTGATGTCCACACAAAAGCTGATTTGGCGTAGGGGTTTGCAAGAGTTGTCCTATCTTTCCCTCGTCTGGAAGTGGATGATGAGGTCTCTTTGAATTCAGAAGGATGACAGACCTTGTCCGTAAGCATCCTCATTGTGACTGGAAGAGTTATAAAATTGGTAAACATTTCATATTCATATTTGTGCCACATTCATTATGTAGTTTATTTAAATTTGCATTGAAGTAAATATTTACTTTGCATTTTGGGAAAATTATAACAGTTGTAGTATTATACGTGATATTACATAAAAGCAAAAATAATTTTAAAAAAAATACAGACATTCATATTTGTATCACATTAATCATGTAATTTATTTTCTTTGAAGGTAATATATATAAAAATTGCATTTTAGGAATGGACATCAACTGTAGAATCAACAATGAAAAATTTTAATAGCATTTTATATAAAAGAAATTGTACCTGCTTTTGTTTTCTTCTTTGGAGCTGTAACTGCAGATGTAGTAGACTGTTCTGAAGAAACTGCATTTCCTGCACTGGTGCCTGGAATGTCCTACTCGGAAGATATTACAATTGGTGATTTCCTCGCAAGGGATAAAGATTCTACAAAATGGTAATATTCTACATGTAATTGTTTTTTTTTTAAATTCATTTTTATTAATTTTTTGTGTTCAATATTAAATTCAGTTTGATAATTAAATAATGAATTTATCTTCTATATATATTTAACTTATAGCAACTTGTTGCTTACTTTTTCTCTTTGTGTTCCTAGTCTGACCTGTGCTTGTTATGTTCCCCAAACGAAGTTTGGGAACATATTGTTTTTACTTTTTCTGAATTTTTTCTTTGTTCTCCGGTACTTTTTTGTCCGCGAGTGTTCTCGTAAACTACTCATCCGATCTAGGTGAAACCTTTGTAATGGGTAGCGAATTTGGCCATGCCTACTATAGTCGAATCAGAGGGGATATTGGAAAGTGGACTCTTCCAATAGGCTGATCACCCCTCTGAGTAAATAGAATGCTCCAAAGGTATATAAATGAGACGCTCGCAGTTGCAAGGCATTATTCTGACGGAATCAGTTGTAGTGATCAGAAGAGGAAAACTGAAGAATAAAGCGCAAGGTAATAAAGGCATTATTTGAGAAATAAAAGAGCAAAGGTTAGAAGCAGTAGTGGAAAGAGAACAGTCTAGAGGAATTGTGGTGAGGTACCAGGGCGAAGTAATTCTGCATAAGGGTGAAAGAACCTGGTGCTTCACATTACAATAGGAACTCTGGCTGTTCCAGGAACACAGTGCAGGTTACCTTGCTTATGAACCACGGCCTACCACTTCAATTAATTGTACATAGTTCCAATCAATAATAACTCAGATAGAGTAAGAGGAAAAACATATATATATTAATAAAGAACCCTTGTCCCTTGTAGAACCCAGTAGGTTTACACGTTACATTTTGGTGGCAGCCGGTCAAGGGATAGGGTATTTAATTAAGTTTGATTTTCATTAGATTTAATAATATTGTAGAAAGTTCTTGATTTTGTAAATGCTACTTGTTTGGGGTAGGCTGTGTAGAAAAGACCAAGTGCCGTGAAGGTACCACGTACAATTTAGGATCCGTGACACTGTACCTATATAGAAGAAAGAACTTTGTTCAAGGGTACTGTGTCCTGTGTACTCGGTTACTTTGTATCAGGAACCGTGTTCTGTTTCATGATTAAGGGTACTGGGTATCTGTTTACAGTGTACAGAACTGTTGTATAAATTGTTAAGACTTAAGAAAATCCCAGTACTATCACTAATATGAATATACCGATATTGGAAAGGGAAATTTTAGGGGATCTCGAGGAGATAGATGACAAGAGGCAAAAACTTAGGGAAACGTTAGAGACCTTAAGATCTACACCGTCCATTCACAAATCCAAGGAAACCCCATTTTCTGTGATCCGAGACTCGGGCGTAGACATGAAGCAGGAAAACGTAGACGATACAGCAGATGAGTTTTGTCAAAAATACTTACGTCCGTCTTACCCCACCAGTAGTACCTACAGTCGTAACACAGGAACTACAGCGGCTAACTACAGAGGATGGGAAACTCCGAAATATACCTCTGTTAATCCAGAGGAACGAGGTGATCGACCAAAGGATGTTAGTTATGACCTGCACAAAGACACTTGGAGCAAGGGGTCTCTTGATAAAGATTATCAATTTTACCAAAGATTTTCTACACCCAAGCCACATTCTGAATTACCGGAAACCAAGGCTACGACAACTCCAACAAGTGTTACATGGAGCTTCACAAAAGACAGTAGTCCACTGGCCAGTGTATACCAAAGTAGGGGACCCGAAGTAACGCCGAACCAAAGCACCAGTAGTGAACAGTTTGGGAAGACTGTGATGAAACCGGCTACATTTGATGGAAATGGTTCATGGATAGACTATAGGGCGCATTTTGAAGCATGCAGTAACATTAACATGTGGAACCCGAGACAGAAGGGACTGTACCTTGCCGCATCCTTACGGGGACAAGCCCAGACGGTATTAGGTAATATGCGACCAGATAATGCATGCGCATATCGGGATCTATGTGAGGCGCTGGAGTCAAGGTTTGCCCCAGCCAACCAGACCGAACTGTACAGAGCAATGTTACGGGAGAAGCGTCAAAAACCAAAGGAAACCTTGCCTGAGCTAGGTGAGAGCATACGAAGGTTGACTCATTTAGCATACCCCACAGCTCCATGTGAGGTGACTGAAATGATAGCAAAAGATCAGTTTGTTGACGCTCTCACTGATTTTGACATGAGGTTAAGAATTCAGCAATCGAGACCCAAATCACTTAATGAGGCCATACGACTTGCAGTAGAAATTGAGGCATTTTGTAGGGCTGAGCGTCAAAGGAGACAAGAAGCTGGATTTGCCAGGGGAGCATTAGTAGAAAAAGCTACGATGAAAGAACCAGAGAGCAATATACGGGGTGATTTAGAGGAACTGAGAGAAGAACTGAGAACATCTCTGAAGGAGATAGAGTGTAAAATGGAGGCATTGGCTGATGCCAAATTAAAAGAAAAGAACTCTTATGACAAGCAGAAAATTCCTCCCTCTGCAAGTAATTTTCCATATAAGTGTCACAACTGCGGAAAAAGAGGACACCAAGCAAAGAACTGTTTTGCAAAGAACAAGGTGGCTGGTGACCAAGGTAAGAACCAAGTACAGAGGTCTTCAGCAAGCAATAGCGTAAAACAAACTGAAAGGACGAATAAAGATGTCCAGGGTACCAAAGGAGCTACAAGTTCCCTCACACAAACCCGAATGGATATACAAGCCGGTCTTTTTGTGAATGCACTTGTGAATAAGGTACCATGTAATTTCTTGGTAGACACGGGAGCTACCTTAACAATAATTTCAGACGCTATTTTCAAAAAGATTGCCAAGGAGGACAGAAATGAACTTATTCCCGTTACCCAGAACATCATTCTAGCGGATGGAGCTATGCTAAAAGTAAAAGGGAAATGCAATCTGCACATAAGTCTCGGAACAAGTGAATTTCACTTTGAGGTAATGGTTGCCGATATAAGTGCAGAAGGTATCCTTGGTTTGGATTTCTTCAAGCGGAATAAATGCTTGGTAGATGTGACATCTACCAAGATGTATATTGGAGACACCGAACATGAACTTTTGTTAAAAGGGCACATAGGATGTTTCCGTGTGAGTATCAAGGAAACTGTTTCTATACCTCCAAGAAGTGAATTGGTTTGTCCAGGTCAATTGTTACTTCCACCTGATACGGAATACTCTGAACCGTTAGTCATTGAAGCAAGTGAGAAGTTTAAGAAATCTGGTAAGGCCTTGGTTGCGAGATCCCTCGTGAATCCTGAAGAGGAGGTGATGTTAAGGTTAATGAATTTGTCCAGTGATCCCAAGACTGTGTACAAGAATACCGTTGTGGGGACAACAGCACCTGTTGCAAATGTGATCGAGAACAAAGAGCTCAATTGTAATATTGACACTGTCGAGGATACCAATGCTATTCCGGATCACTTAAAGGAATTGTTCTTGGAAACAAAACAAGAGTTAGACCCAGACCAAGCAGAGAAGGTGGGGAACCTTCTCCTTAGGTTCCAAAACATCTTCTCGAAAACAAAAGATGACTTTGGCCGAACTTCAGTCGCGAAACATAAGATCAACACGGAGAACGCAAAACCTACAAAACAACCTCCTCGTAGATTACCTCACCATGCTGCTGAATTCGTAGACAAGGAGGTAGAAAACATGATAGAAAAGGGAATAGTAGAACCTTCGTCAAGCCCTTGGGCTGCAGGTGTAGTACTTGTTGAAAAGAAGGATGGAACAAAAAGGTTTTGTGTGGATTACAGATCCCTGAACAGCAAAACGGTAAAGGATGCATATCCTTTACCGAGGATTGATGACTCGTTAGACCGTTTGCGGGGAGCCACCTGGTTTTGCACCCTTGATCTCCACTCCGGCTATTGGCAAGTCGAGATGGAAGAAAATGACAAGCCAAAAACAGCATTTGCTACTCGCAACGGACTGTATCAATTTACTGTTATGCCATTTGGCCTCTGTAACAGTCCGGCAACATTCGAGAGACTTATGGAAACAGTATTATCAGGTCTCAATTACAAGATATGCTTGGTCTACATCGACGATATCATTGTATTTGGACACACGTTTGAGGAAACCCTAGTTAATTTAGAACAGGTTTTTGTCAAATTGAGAGATGCAGGTTTAAAGCTAAAGGGAAAGAAATGCTCTTTGTTTAAGAAAGAAGTGTTATTCCTGGGATATAAAGTGTCGGGGAAAGGAGTACAGACGGACCCACAGAAGATTTCTGTCATATCCAAGTGGCCAGTTCCCCTGAATGCTAGTGAAGTAAGATCCTTTACAGGGTTATGTAGTTACTACAGAAGATTTATAAAAGGGTTTTCCTCCATTGCTAAGCCTCTGTTTAAATTGACTGAAAAAGGTAGAGAGTTTAAGTGGACCACTGAATGCCAAACTGCATTTGAAACATTGAAGCTTTGCTTGACTACAGCACCTATACTATGTCACCCTGACTTTTCCTTGCCATTCGTTTTAGACACTGATGCCAGTCAGTACGGGTTGGGCGCTGTTTTATCACAAGAGATAGATGGACATCTAAGGGTAATAGCGTATGCTAGCAGAACGCTATCCAAGACCGAACGGCGGTACTGTGTAACACGCAAAGAACTCTTAGGGGTGGTGTTTGCCGCTAAACATTTCCGACACTACTTGTATGGACACAAGGTGATTGTTCGAACGGATCACAGTGCCCTAAAATGGCTCCTTAGCTTCAAGGATCCCCAAGGCCAGGTAGCTAGATGGATAGAACTCCTCAATACATATGACATGGAAATAAAACACCGGCCTGGTGCTAAGCACGGGAATGCAGATAGTCTTAGTCGGTTACCCTGCCGTCAGTGCGGATTTACAGAAGACTGGGATAAAGAGGCGATTCAAGAGGAACCGACTACTCCCGGTGCTGAGTGTGAAGTTATTGCAATGATTGATTCTGTTTCCAGTGATTTGAATACTCTTCAGGACAATGACGAGGACTTGTCACAAGTCAAAAACTGGGTGAATGATAGTAAACGTCCAGAATATTCTGATATCAAGCATAAAAGTAAGGTTCTTAAATCCCTTTGGTCACAATGGAACAACCTTGAAATTAAGGATGGTGTTCTGTGTAGAAAATGGACTACTGATAAAAAGATGTATCACCAAGTAATTGTTCCTTTATCAGAAAGAAGAGAGATTCTAGAGCTATGTCATGATGCCAGAACCTCGGGACATCTTGGAGTCCATAAGACTCTAGAAAAAGTGAGAGATCGGTTTTATTGGACGGGATTGCAAAGTGACGTAAGGAGTTATGTGACAGGTTGTCCACAGTGCAGAAAGAGAAAGAATCGCTCAGCAGGAAAATCCTACATGCAAGTTGATCAAACCGGATCTCCCTTAGAGCGTATAGCAACGGATATAATGGGTCCATTGCCAGAGACGGACAGAGGCAACAAATATATACTTGTCATCTCAGACTACTTCACTAAGTGGACGGAGGCGTATCCAATGAAGAACATGGAAGCCCAGACAGTAGCCGAAATACTAGTGGAGCAGTTTATTTCCAGATTCGGAGTGCCAGAAGTCATACATAGCGATCAAGGACGGCAATATGAGAGTAGACTGTTTAAGGATATTTGTAGCTTACTGGGTATTCGGAAAACACGAACAACCGCCTTTCATCCCAAGTCGGATGGGATGGTTGAGAGATTTAATAAAACATTAGCTACAATGTTAACTGCCTATGTCTCAGATCATCAAACTGACTGGGACGAACACTTGCCTTACGTACTAATGGCGTATCGCTCAGCTATTCACGAGAGTACAGGGTATACACCTAACATGCTAATGTTGGGAAGGGAAGTTTCCACTCCCTTGGACATTATGTATGGTTTACCCAGAGATAAAGAAAACATGAGTGTTCATGAATATGTGTGGAAGTTACATGACATTATGGAAGAAGCCCATCGATCCACTCGAGAAATTACAAATCAAGCTATGCTAAGGCAGAAACGGTACCATGATAAGAATGTGGTCCCTAAACACTTTGAAATTGGTAACAAAGTGTTAGTATTTATCCCTCAAAGAATTGTAGGAAAGTCTCCAAAGCTTATGAGCTTTTGGTATGGTCCTTATGAAATTATAGAGAAGCACACAGATCTTACATATAAAGTTAAGCGAGAGGGTGAAAAGAAAACAATGGTGGTTCATATAGATAGGCTGAGACCATATAAGTCGCAAAACCTCAGTCTCGAGACAGAAAGTGAAAATGAGTGCCTTCCGGTGGGTGGGGGTGAAAATACAAGTGTAGAAGATATTGGTAGTGAAAAGGAAGACGATGTTCAATATGTACCGAATACAGATTTGAATGAAATAGAAATAGAGTATACAAGTCGAAGACAGCGAAAAAGGCCAAATTGGCACTCAGATTATCAGTTTGACTATAATTTGTAAATGATAATGTGTTATATGTTTTTCCAGATCATTGACCACGAAATGCCTTTGACAAAAGTAACTCCAAGGAAACCAGGGTTCCTGTGTTCCATTTGTCTTCACAGACTTCCATCGCATGAAGAATGGAGAGAACATCTCATCACCTGTGCATCTGAGGACATGAAGAAAAGACAATACGAGTGTAGCCTTTGTGATAAAGCCTTTGCAAAACCGTCACTTCTCGTCCGACATCAAAAGAGAGTACACACTACACCCACAGCAAACAAATCTGCGACAGTAACAAGCTGTGTGGCTGCCGTGAGTGAAGAAACGGACGATGACCTGGCATGGCAGCAGGATCCAGGTGAACTCATCTTTGATCCCGACCTTGAATCTGGAAGAACCATTAGAAAAGCAACAACACCTTCCTTACCTGGAATGAAGAGAAAAATTGTGGAAGAGAGTCCAGTCCCCAATACATCTACAGAAAGTATTTTGGATAAAGACAAGTCTGAGGATTCAAGTGCAGCTTCGCTACCATTCCATTGTCCCTGTTGCAAGACTCTGAGTTCTAAGAGCGATGTGGGTGTACAAACTGATGGAGGCAGTCACAAGAAAACGGTAAGGGTCATCAGAAGATACCAGAAAGACGGAGAAAGCATTGAGAAGTTCGAGGAAGAAGTTTTGAACGCATGAGAACATGAGAAAAATGAAAACAGTGTTTGAAACAGTTTTGTGTACATATTGCTCAATAAGATACAAGAAGTATTTTTAATTTAATTTAAGGAAAGATATTCCCCCTTGTTAAAACACTGTATCCATGTATATATCTAACTTTGTATGCTTGTCTACTAATAAGAAAAGTAAAAAAAAAAAGTTTAAGTTTGTTGATCATTTGCCATGCGAGACGCATGCTCATGGAGGCGTGGGTAGTGTAATGGGTAGCGAATTTGGCCATGCCTACTATAGTCGAATCAGAGGGGATATTGGAAAGTGGACTCTTCCAATAGGCTGATCACCCCTCTGAGTAAATAGAATGCTCCAAAGGTATATAAATGAGACGCTCGCAGTTGCAAGGCATTATTCTGACGGAATCAGTTGTAGTGATCAGAAGAGGAAAACTGAAGAATAAAGCGCAAGGTAATAAAGGCATTATTTGAGAAATAAAAGAGCAAAGGTTAGAAGCAGTAGTGGAAAGAGAACAGTCTAGAGGAATTGTGGTGAGGTACCAGGGCGAAGTAATTCTGCATAAGGGTGAAAGAACCTGGTGCTTCACATTACAATAGGAACTCTGGCTGTTCCAGGAACACAGTGCAGGTTACCTTGCTTATGAACCACGGCCTACCACTTCAATTAATTGTACATAGTTCCAATCAATAATAACTCAGATAGAGTAAGAGGAAAAACATATATATATTAATAAAGAACCCTTGTCCCTTGTAGAACCCAGTAGGTTTACACGTTACACCTTTTTAGGGTCACTAGGTATATTATGTAGATGTGCGGAACGAATGTCATTTTGCGCGCACGTGTAACACGTGAAATGACCAATATAATAGATTGAGTCGTAACTTTTTAAATATTGGACGAAATGCTTTGAAACTCAAAATATAAGGATATAATAGTAGTATAGACATGATGACATGGTCAAAATAGCAAGATCTCACGCGTATGCAGGTGCCCTTCGCTGCGATTGGCTGAAACTTAAAGTCTAAATATCTATTTTGTTTTCTGACAAAATCCTTTGAAATTTTGAACATAGTCTTACATTATGAAGATCTACAGCATGATATATATGAATAATCATGAACGCATGCACATGCACGTGTGCTGCAATCTGATTGGCTAAAACTTTAAATGCCTACAACTTTCTTGGTTCTCAATAATACAGGGTAAAATTTCAAATATGAATAGATATAATGATTGCCTACATCATACTTCTATCAAAAGTAAATACATGGACGTGCATGCACATGCGACCGCACACAATGTATTAAAAGACAGTATACTTGCCTGTTTGATGTTCATGCAGAATTAAGAACTTCTAACTGTCAAGACATGTAACATACTGAAGCATGCAGGTCTTTTTACCCTTGACCTTGAAACTTAGGTCAAGGTCACTGGTAACCTGAATAAAATGTTGATATTAACTATTTACCAATATCACCTTGACCTTCTGAACTTGAAATCGACCTTAACCTTTGTCCTTGACCCAAGGGTAAAAAGAAACATGAAGTACATGTACATGTATCTAGAAACACCTTTCAGAGTTTATTTCGGTTGACAGGTTAGAAGTTAAAGAGGTGGTGTTTTTTCATGACCTTGACCTTTCATCCAAATGTCACAATCAATCTTAAGTTCTTAGAATAATATACAAGATTCAACTCCAACGTTAAATAGGTTAAGAATAAAAATACTCCCCCATACACACACACACAAACAAATCAAATTAATGGCAACGTAGAGAATCACTGTTAAACTCAAATAACACCTCGGACCCACATAAAATTTCAGGAAAACTACAGAAAAGAGCTCGAGGAAAGTGTATTAAAATATTTCTTTGGAGTTTCCAAAGTATATAGAAATTATTAATTTATACAGAAAAAATTACAAATCCTGTCGTGTTTGAAATTAAAGTGCAGTTGACCAAAGTTGGCATATAAGCCTTTTATAGCCTATTTAAAATTTACCAGACACAGGTATCAGAGTTGTCAAAATGGCCTGAGAGGAAATATTAAAAAAAAAAATTCTGAACAGAAAAGAAAATCTCTTTTCTATGTATGGAACTACTATTGAATAAGTTCATTTTGATTGGTTAGGTATTGGCGTGATACCCTTAGTCGACTTTAAGCCTGCCTTGTCGTCGGAATAAAACCAACTTTGAGCCCGAGGTTAAAATAAGTAGAGAAATAAAATGTGAATCGATGAATTAAAAATATGACATATGCTTGAAAAATGGTAAATTTATATAAGTATTTTTCTTTGATTCGCGGGATAAAAATATATGTTAATCGCTGAATCAACATGCCATAATCATCTAGCATATGCATGTACCTGTACGTGTGCGCGCATGCAAAACGATAAACGAACAGAATTGAAGGGGCCTGGAAGCACGCAAAAGACCATTTCAGGAGACTCATGGACGACTAATGACGGTCAAAATGGCGCGTATTTATAAGGGGAGGGGGTGGAGCTTTATCAATAAGTTTGAATAACAATAACCTTAAAACTGGATCTAACCAGATACTCACCCCTAACAAATTTTACTATAACCACTAAAAACAAGGACTGTAAATAGAGTTTGTACATTTACTTTGTTACTTGTTCCATTTATTTAAATTCGTTACTTTTTCTTCTTTCTTTCTTCATGCGGAACGTACCGCCTTCTTCTCCCATCTAAGTATTGGTAGTGCCTCTGGCTTACATTCCAGGCATATAACGTGTAGTTCCGGCCAGCATGGAATAATCTTAATTAATTTTTAAATTGTACGCAAACGGTCGATAGAAATGTTTTTAATCTGAAGGAAATTAATATACACATGTACCTGAAAATGGCCCGAAAATGACTCTGCGCGGGTCTGTCCCTTGCCAAGCCCATGATGAGAACCCAGTCCATGAACACATCAGGGTTTAACCCGTTCACAAAAACAAACGTGCAGATTAAAATCCTTTCCCAATGGGTTAAACATGGGATCCAAAATAACCTTCGGATCAAAGTTGGCCATTCCCTTGCGGGCCCTATAATATCTTGGATGGCCATCCACAGTTAAAAAGTCTGCGAATCACGGTACATTTTGTACATTGAACAGAAAATTCCCGCCGCACGGGATTCTTTTTATATTATGGGAAAACAGCCTTTAATCCAAATGCATACTAATTCACATTTCCTTTTTTTAACTTGAAGTAGCTTACATTAGATTATTTTTGGTTAACATTTATTCCCTTACTTTTGAGAAATGGAAGATTTTTTTACGGAATAAACCGTATCTTTAAGTAATTCGTCTTTCTTTTTGAAATGCATCGATTTTTTTTAGTTAGTGTAATGATTCATTCATACAATATTGAGAAAAAGAAATTAAAGAATTATTAAAACCGTAATACTCAGTAGATGGCAAATTATCTAGAAATAGTGAACCAGAGACAGCTCAAGTTTAACGTAATAAACCGTAAATTCAGTTTTAGAAATATTACGTAAAGGAATTGAATTGTTCACGAATTTCTTGTATATATGTTTTATTAATGTTGAATTTATTGCGTTTGTTTCAGTTTTACTGACATTGACATTCCATTACTAACTATTGCATGAGTACTGTTCACCGTTTCTCTTTGTTAGCATGCTTTCTATTAAAGTGAGGTACACTATTGTTAGATTTTCTTTGTTCACTGGAGGCAGCTCTGAGTACATGAGAACGGGGAAAAGCATACCAAGTCTGCCGTATACAAACGAAATCTTGAATGAATTGAGCGGTTGTTCCAGCATTAAAACACCGGTCACGGTAGCCTAGTGGTAGAGCGTTCGCTTCGTGATCGGGAGGCCCGGGATCGTTTCTCGATCGCGGCGCCGCGTCATACCTAAGACGTAAACAAAGGTAGTGACTGTTCCTTCGCCAAGCGCTCGGCACTAGAAGTGAAAGTCACGGGTCTTTCGGATATGACCTTAAAAACGTAGGTCCCGCGTCACGGTAGGCGTTGGCACGATAAAGAACCCTCATTGCTCAATGGCCCTGAGTGCCGAGTATAGGTCTAAATTTGAAGCCCTTCACCGGCATCGGTGACGTCTCCATATGAGTGAAAAATTCTCAAGAGGGACGTTAAACAATATACAATCAATCAATCAAGCATTAAAACATGTGGAGATTGGCAGAAAAAAATTCACATACATCCTTAAATTTTGTATATATCTTAATATGTTTTGAAGTTCTTTATATATATTTATATATTTCTTGTATTAAGCAATTTTTTTGTGAAATATTTCGAACTTGGGAAGGAATTCTATACCTGCCCCCCCCCCCTTTACTCCCTTGTGCTATGGTACTTTCTCTTGCAAATAAAGTTCCCGAAAATGCACTTTAGCAGTTGTACATATTGAGTTATTTTCCAATATTGATACAGAAAATTAATATATGAATATTTTATTTTTATTAAATTTGTACATTTGACTTTATGTATTTTAAAAAAAATTGGACTGAAAAATAAATATGTACGTATTTGCAACTTGTCTTTATTTCATTTGGGAAGTTAAAAGGTCTTACAAATTATATGGCAATGGAATGTTGCATGTTAGGTTGAAATCTGGAACTTCGTCTGTATATATATACTCCTGTTATTCGCACCGGTGCGAATAATTTTCACACTATATCCATTCATGAAAACTATTATAGAGTGTCTCCCCCAAATATATCCAAGCCCCATTTTTTATATATTCTCTCCCCCTAAGAAACCCTTTTCCAGGGAATTCTTCCCTTTCCTGAGCATTTTAGCTGGAAATCTGGAACTTCGTCTATATACATATACTCCTGTTATTCGCACCGGTGCGAATAATTTTCACACTATATCCATTCATGAAAACTATTTTTAGTGTGTCTCCCCCAAAAATATCCAAGCCCCATTTTATATATATTCTCTTCCCCAAAGAAAACCTTTTCCAGGGAATTCTTCTCTTTCCTGGGCATTTTAACTTGAAATCTGGAACTTCGTCTGTATACATGTATATACACTCCTGTTATTCGCACCGGTGCGAATAACAAGAGTATATATATACGATCGTATAAATACAAACTGAGAATGTTTTGGATTTCTTTTATACATTCTGAAATATGTATTTATATTATTTAAATATTAAGAATAACAAAACAATTGATATTTGCATTTTATTATGTATCTCTTTACTGTTATTAGTTTCACCTTAAATATTGTTTATTTTTAATTTCGACCTTGACCTAACATGAATGGATCGTACTTAAGTTTGGTTTAGTTTTATTTGCTATTTCTCTATTCAAGAACTGTCTTGACGTTACGTCAACAACGTCAAATATTATTTGCTCCGCGGAGCGAATAACAGGATAATGCCAGGGTCTGCAGAGTAGCAAGACTCGGGAACTTACTAACTTAAATTTACTAAAATCACTTAATTTAAACATTACGCCCATACTTACGCCTACCCATGAGTAGACGTAGAAATTTGGCCTAAATTTAGTCATACATAACGATACGCTCTTTAATGAAATGCAACTCTTCGTGCTAGTTCTGACTTGACACCGGCATAGCACTACGACTGGGCGTAGGACCTTTGATGAAACGGGCCCCTGGTCTGATAGGAAAACACCAGTTTAATATATCACGAATAGTTTGAGAGCGATTTACCTCGCTCCTGTTGAAATCTCTCGGAGAGATCGTGCAATAATTATTCGGTTTGATGAGCACTGGAAATCATTTCTGGAGTTAATGTTATGAGAGGACAACGCAGTGAGTCTACTCATGATTTTAAGGAGGCTGGAGGGTCAACAAATTAATCCCAAATTAACCACCAGATTTAACTAATTTTTTTAGATACGGTATCTTTAGCTGTGAACTATCATTTGACAAAGAAAAAATTCAAAGATTTTAGTTTTAAAATTTGATCAATTTCTATATCTTTATATGGAGCTCTCCTTTTAATGGAGATTGAAATAGTCTAAAAATGGCTGCCACCCCCGAGCCTCGTTAAAGTAAGTTTATATCCGTTACACAAGAAGTTAGGAGTCGCTCCTTATGTCGCGGGTTTGACTAGCACTGTGGGACCTGGAGACCGGTGTGTCGGATAATAAGTTATCTTCGTCCTGGCCCTGATCCCACCTCTAATATTTTGGAGTTCCATGTTTGCTCTGCTCCTACTTCGTCATGTTCTTATTAGTCCCCTACCGGTGAAACCGGGGGGACTATAGGTTTCCTCTGCGTCTGTCCGTCCGTCCGTCTGTCCGTCCCCGTCAGTCTGTCCCACTTAGTTTTCCGCACTTTTTTTCTAAACGCTTGCAGCTATTGAGCTGAATTTTGGTACATGAGTGTATCTTAATGAGTTACAGATCAAGTTCGAATCTCGTTTCACTTCATTGATTTTTTAAAGAATTATGGCATTTTGAATATTTTTCATTTCCACTTGGTTTTCCGCACTTTTTTTCTAAACGCTTGTAGGTATTGAGATGAATTTTGGTAAGTGAGTGTATCTTAATGAGTTACAGATCAAGTTTCGCTTCATTGATTTCTTACAGAATTATGGCATTTTGAATATTTTTCATAATCTCTTAATTAAGACCAGGTTCGAACTGCGCTAACTTCCGATTGTCGACAAAAATATGAAGCGAGGAAAGGACGATGGATAAATGAGCTGAATTGTCGTCTTAA